>NW_008690673.1:0-8507 GCF_000695815.1 Acanthisitta chloris | reverse complement strand
ACTCCCTTGAAGGCAGAGAGGCCTTGCTGAAAGATCTAGAAAAATTAGAGAGATGAGCAGTCACCAATCATATGAAGTTTAAGGTGCCAGATTCTGCACCTGGGACAGGGCAACCCTGTCTGTACGTAAAGACTGGGGAATGAGGTGCTGGAAAGTAGTGCTGCAGAATGGGACCTGGGGTTCTTGTCGATGGCAAGTTGAATATGAGCTGACAGTGTGCCCTGGCAGTCAGGAGGGCCAGTTGTGTCCTGGGGTGCATCAGGCAAGGCATTGCTAGCCAGACAAGGGGGATGATTGTTCTGCTCTGCTTTGAACTGGTGCTGCCTCACCTTGAATATTGTGTGCCGTTTTGGGCACCGCGATACAAGAAAGATATAAAGTTATTAGAAAGCATCCAAAGGAGCAATGGAGATGGTGAACATGGCCTGGAAGGGAAGCCATGTAAGGAGTGGCTGAGGTCACTTGGTATGTTCAGCCTGGAGAAGAGGAGATTGAGGGGAGACCTCATCGTTGTATACAACTTCCTCACAAAAGGAAGTGGAGGGGCAGGCACTGACCCCTTCTGTCTGGCAAACAGTGACAGGACCTGAGGGAATGGTCTGAAGTTGTGTCAGGGAAGGTTTAGGTTAGATACTAGAAAAAGGTTCTCCACCCAGAGGGTGGTTGGGCACTGGAACAGCTCCCCAGGGAAGTTGTCACAGCATCAAGCCTGACAGAGTTCCAGAGGCATTTGGACAACACTTCCAGGCACATGGTGTGATTCTTGGGGATGTCTTGTGCAGGGCCAGGAGTTGGACTAGATGATCCTCAAGGGTGCCTTCCACATCTGATTATTCTGTGATTCTGTGATTTTGCTTTTACAGCTAGCAAATTGGGCAGCAGAATGAATGGTTTCCGTAAAGTTTATGTCAGATTCAGGAACTGAACTGTTAAGTCCCAGTCCACTGTCCTAACCACAGATGGTTTTTCCTATCATCAGTTTTACCAAAATACACAACTGCAGGATGCATGAACTTTAAGCTGTTGCAATAATGCCTCATTTTTATAGTTATCACTATTCCTAATGAATTTGCTGCAACTTATTTTAATGGGCTTTCAGTGCGCTGGCTAGGATTCCAGGATACTTATTGTTTGTACATCATAAAAACACCATGATGTCTTTCAGCAGAAAGGTTTTCCTTTTAACAATCCTTTTAAATACATTTCATGAAATAACAAAGACAGCCATTAAAACACAGCATTGAATAGCTTCTGCCAAGTTTCAGTGAACAAATTTTTATTTAAATTAGGAATGGAAAAGATTTTCTGAACCTAGCATTTGTTCTCTTACTGTTCCAGGCAGCCTCCTCCTGCTTTGCCATTTGCAAAGTGATAAAAATCCCGTTAAGTCTTTTGTCTTCACTACTGTCATTAAAAGTATGTTCCAAAACCCCAGTGCAGTCAGACTAGAAGCTTTCTTCTGACTTCGTTGTGGCCTGTTTAGATCCACTTGTTCCTGAGTAAATATTGTCATTTTGCTTAAATAACTGTTTAACTTCCTCCACAATATATTTATAGAAACTAGCCCTCTCAGAAGTCTACATCTTCCGAGGCTAACCAAGCCAATTTCCTTGGGTCCTCTTCTTATGTAGAAGCTTGTCCCTTTTCTTGGCCACCTTGGTAAACTTGCTCTGCACCACTTTGAGACCAGTTTCCTTCAATATGGGTGATGAACACCTTTGCTCAGTGCTCCAGGTAAGCTCTTGCTGCATAGAGCAAGAGCACCGCACTGTTCTTTGTCTAGCAGAAGCACATCTGATACACTTTAGCAGTGTCTTTGTCTTTTATGATTATATCAGGGTGACCGCGTGATGTTGTGGGTTTCTCTTTGATATTTCCAGCTGATGAGTTTCCAGTTTATAGCTTAACTTTTGCTTTCAGTCCTTTTGTTCATGGTCTTGCTTTTTTCCATTGCAGTTCTGTAGCAATGCCTCAAGATCTCAGATAGTTCTTACTATTTGATATCTCCTCAGGCCAAGTGATTATTTAATAAACTCTTTTCCTTTAGTTTATCAAGCTTGCCCCTTCAAAGTCCTGAACTTTTATTACAGCCATTTTGTATATCTCTCCATTGAGTCTAAACAAACCAAATAATGGTCTCACAAGTCATTATTGTTTTATTAATCCAATTGTATTACAGAAAACGTTGCTAGTCCCAAAATCAACCCTAAGAATACCCACTGTACTTCTTGCTTAACTGGTGTTTAGTGGAGAAGTACATAGGATCTCACATATAGAAATAACTGGGCCCCTGCTGCTGCTACATCCATTTGTTTTGCTATCTGTAACTCATAATTTAAAATCTTATTTTCTACTAGGAAATGTGTCTTTTGACTGTCAGGTAAAAATGTCTTTGGGGAAAAAAGGAAGAAGCCTGCTTCAAAGGAACTGAGAATCTACTGCACAGTGTTTTTCTCCTAAATGGATTTTGTATTATTGATGCTATTCCTTCTTATCCCATTGCCATTGCAATTATTCGTGTTCAGTTCTTGTCCATCATTTTAACTTATGTTTTCACCTTTCCTGAACACAGTCATGTTCTAGTCCTGATTGCATTTTCTATTATTCTTGTAATATATTGCTTCACATTTAGCACCAGCAATCAAAATTCCATTTTTTCTTTCCTGGTCTACAGCCTAAGTATTAGTACACAATCATTTTACTTGTTTCTCGCTAACCACATCCATTTCCCTTACTGGATTAGGCATAATCCTGTGTTTCCTCTCAATTACTGCACTCTACAGTATTGAATCTGTTTTCTTTCTCTTTTTTTAGCTCACTGACATTCCTTTGCCCATTGCTGTATCTTTTAAGTGCAAGATTGTTCGGCATAATTTTAAAACCTAACTCCATATCCTAAATCCATTCGATGCACTATTCTTATTTGTAGATCCAGTCAGATGACATATTTTCAGCTCTTGTTGAGGACAGTCTCCCATTGTGTGTATCTTCTTCCTCTACCTGGTGTTGGTATGAATCTGACTCCTTTCTCTTCCATAATTTCTCTTGGTGGATCATCCTGCTACTCATCTTCTCTTTTTTTTCCTGTTCCCATTTTCCTCATATTCCCTTTCCCTCCACTGCTCACTCTCTTCTTACACAATCACCTTTATCTAAAGATTTTTCATAGAATCACAGAATCATTTAGGTTGGAAAGGACTTTTAAGATAAGTCCAACCATTAACCCAGCACCATCACATTCACCACTAAACCATGTCCCTAAGTGCCACATCTACATGTTTACACTTCCAGGGACGGTGATTCTACCATTTCCCTGGGCAGCCTGTTCCAATACTTGACCACTCGTTCAGTGGTGAAATTTTTCCAGATATCCAATCTAAACCTCTCCTGGTGGAACTTGAGGCTGTTTCCATCTTTCAGGTGGTTGTACAGAGATAAGGCCTCCCCTAAGCTTCCTTTTCTCCAGGCTAAACAGCCCCAGCTCCCTCAGTTGCTCCTCATAGGACTTGTGCTCTGCACCCTTCACCAGTTTTGTTGCTGTTCTCTGGACACACTCCAGCAGCTCAATGTCTGTCCTGTAGTGAGGGGCCCAAAACTGAACACAATATTTGAGGTGTCACCTCACCAAGTGCCAAGTACAGTGGGTTGATCACTTCCCTATTCCTGCTAGCCACACTACTTTTGATACAGGCCAGGATGCCATTGGCCTTCTTGGCCATCTGGGCATGCTGCCAGTTCATGTTCAACTGGCTGTCAACTAGTACCCCCAGGTCCTTTTCTGACAAGCAGCTTCCCAGCTACTTTTCCTCTAGCCTGTAGTGCTGCATGGGCCTGTTGTGATCCAAGTGCAGCCTTGGCCCATTGGTCCAACCTGTCCAGATCCCTCTACAGAGTCATCCTACCCTTCAGCAGATCAACAGTCTTGTCCAATTTGGTGTCATCTGCAAACTTACTGAGGGTGCCCTCAATTCCCTCATCCAGATCATTGATAAAGATATGAAGCAGGGCTGACCCCAATACTGAGCCCTTGGAAACACCGCTGGTTCCTGGCAGTGAACTGGATGTAGCACCATTCACCACCACACTCTGGGTCCAGCCATCGAGCTAGTTTCCTATGCAGGGAACAGTGCACCTGTTCAAGCCATGAGCAGCCAGTTTCTCCAGGAAAATGGTGTTTGAGACGGTGCCATAGACTTTAGTATAGTCCAGGTAAACAACATCCACAGCCTTTCCCCTATCCGCTAAGCAGGTCACCTTGCCATAGAAGGAGATCCGGTTGGTCAAGCAGGGCCTGTCTCTCATACACCCATGCTGTCTGGGCCTGGTCCCGTGGTTGTCCTCCAGGGGCCCTGTGATGGCACACAAGATGATCTGCTCCATGACCTTCCCTGGCACCAAGATCAGGCTGACAGGCCTGTAGTTTCTCAGATCTTCCCTCTGACATTTCTTGTGGGTGTGGATCATATTTGCTAACTTCCAGTCACTGGGACCTCCCCAGTCAGCCAGGAGCTGATAAATGATGGCAAGTGGCTTGTCGAGCACTTCCTCCAGCTCCCTCAGTACCCTTGGATGGATCCCATCCAGTCCTATAGACTTGTGTGTATGTAAGTGGCATAGCAGGTCACTGATTATGGGGGATTTATTCTGCTCCCTGTCCCTGTCTTCCAGCTCAAACTGCTGCGTACCCTGAGAACAACTGGTCTTACTATTAAGGACTGTGGCAAAGAAGGCATTAAGTACCTCAGCCATTTCCTCATCACTATGTTTTCCCCTTGCATCCAGTAAAGGATGGAGATTCTTCTTAGTCCTCCTTTTGTTGCTGATGTATTTATAGAACATTTTTATTGTCTTTTACACAGTGTCCAGATTAAGTTCTAGCTGGGCTTTAGACTTTCTGATTTTCTCCCTGCCTAACTTCCTGATATCCTTGCAATCCTCAGTTGCCTGTCCCTTCATCCAAAGGTCATAAACTCTCATTTATCTCCTGTGTTCCAGCCAAAGTTCAGCCAGGCTGGTCTTCTGCCCCACCAGCTAGTTGGTGAATAGGAAGACTTACACTGGGGAGTTGCACACTGCATAGTAAAAGTTGATAAATTTACTATTGCTTGTTATTGTATTAAAGGAACATCTGACTGCAATGCATACCAAAAAAAACCCCAGCATAGCAGTGCTGCAGGAAAGCATTTTAATATTGGATTGTACATATTAACAGAGGTACTTTAAAGCTGCAATTCCTAAGATGTGTTCTTTTCCTGAAAAATTAAGATGTTTCTATAAATTTTTACTGGTTGAAGTTGTCGAAAAGTCTAAGTAATATATGAAAGCAGCATATTTCTTTAACATGACTGATTGTAATATGATGAATCCTCATTGTGCATTTGAGCCTGAAAAAAGTGCAGGAAATGTTCTGAATAATTTCTTAACATTCATGCAAATATTTTAGAGTACTTGGGAAATTATTAAAGCTGTTTGTTGATGGAGTCACAGTCAGAGCTTTACATTGCTATTCTTTCTCAAGACTGAGGAATTTTTTTTACTGTAGAACAGCAAACTTTAAAGCTTTTGAATAATTAGTAGATTATCCTCCCTCCCCTGTAAAACCTACATTAAAAACATATTAAAGTGTAGAATATTGATAAACTATTTCAGTCTGATAGTTGAATAAGAGACCAAAATTTCTGTTACAATTGCAGGTGTTTCCTGCAGCTGTGCATGAAATTAAGTAAATTTTAATTAAGTTACAGTTGCTACTTCTTGAGCTTTTGCTGTTCCTAGTTTTTTTTTTCTTAGTTACTCTTACTGTTTTCCAGGAATTCTGGAACTAAGAAATGTTCTACTTAGAATTTGAAAACATAAAGCCATCAGTTTGCTGAGTTTGTTTTTAAGTGTGGAAAGAGAGTGAAGATAGAGTAGAAATAGAGTGAAGTAGAGATTCCTAATTTGTTACTCTATGTGTTATCTTGTAAACTTGTTTAATATAATTTAATTGCACTTCATGGAGCAAAAACCCAAAAATAACTGCAGATATATTATTGCTGCATTACACAAATAGACATTACCCTCTAAAAGAGAGGGATTTTAATAACAAAACAAAAAGAAGGGATAAGTAACTAATAAAAATTGTGGGGATTTTTAAATGCAAAAATTATGTAATAGCTTGTTGCCATTCTCCTCTGTTCTTCAATTAAGTATATGTGCTCTTTATTCTCACTGGTTTCTGTGAAAGTAGGAACTTCCTTCTTTCCTATCAATTTGCTATTTATTTTTCACATTAAACGAGCCAAAACTTGACCTCTCATTTTATTCTTTTGCTCTTCCAGATGTTTCCTTAAAAATATTCTGTCTTTAGTCCTTTTCTTCATTTTTCATATTCTCTGCAGCCTCATCCTTCTTTTCTCAGGACCTAAGTCCAGTGATGTTCAGTATTCAGAGGAAATCACGGCAGTGTTTTCCTTAGGTCTGCATGTCCCTATCCTCTTGTTAGCGAGGAAGTCAGTCCTTCTGTCAGTCACCAGCACTAGAGGCTGCCAACAGGTATCTATTATTATTGCCTACTATTTTACAGACTATTTTAAATGAAAAAAAAAAAGAGGAGAGGGAAGGAAACAGTAGACTAGTAAATGTGAAACAGAAACAAGTATCACATCAGCAGAATTCAGGCTTGGTTTTAGGAACTGAAATTCACTTGCCCTTTTATCTTAGAATGTGTCTCTCAGCTACCAAACCTGTCTCGTTGAGTTTTAATACCCACTATAGCTCTCCCTCTCTTTTCAGGATCATGATAATCACTCCTGGGAAAAGATAAAATAAATAGCCTATGAAGTTAAGTGCAGTTTAAGGTAAATAGGCTGGTTCCCACATGATGTAAAACGATATAACTCCACTAATCCTGCTTGGGATTACAACAGTTTCTGTCATTCGAGAGAAGTGAATAATGTCTTTAGTGGGAGACTGAGCTCAGCTTAACTGAGCGGTCAATCAAGAGTACAAGTGCACTGCCAGTAGTCAGTGCACAGCGACAAATACTTCATTTATCATAACCCAGGTTTATTTTATGAGTAAGAGTTACTGGTGTGCACAAAGAGGATCTTTTCTGACAGTCTGTAAGGGGAGAGAAGGTCCGAAAGAGACAACAGCTTGTAGCAAAATTAGCTCTTCCACAGCTCAGGAGAGGGCTGATTTTTTTCTCTTTGCATCAGACCTGGCTCTCAGCAGCTTCTCCAGCAGGCACAGGCTGCTCCTTTGAGCCTGTGTCTCACCTCCCTTAAACAGCTTTCAAAATGCTGAAACTTGCCTCTTCACAAAGAATACCTTCCTGCTCCTTTTCCTGACATGCATCCTGGGATACATTCCACACTTCTCCCATTTGAGGGACAATATTGTGGCATATACCCCGGCTGTGTGCTCTTAGCCAAGCAGTTTGTAAGTAAGCAGTATATAATGCCTGCATTTCTTTGAGGTTCCACAGTATACATTCAGAACCAGACACAAGATTACCCATTTGAAGATTTAATGCTGTTCTTATAGATTGATGGGCCAGATAATTGAGCTTTCTGCTGTCTTGAACATCACCTTGCTCTTCTTCACTTGCATTTTCCCAGGTAAAAGCTGTTCCTTTTCTCCAGTGGTGTTTCTTCAGTAGATTCAAAATTATACAGGCAATCTCCTTTCTGAGAGCTGGTGGTTACTTTATGCCAACCACAGTAAATTAAATGATAGTCTCAATGCTGAGAAAACTGCATTCCTGATGATCTGCATGTTTTTGCTTGACATGATGGCAGTTGTATGTAGAGACTGACTCGAATCCATCCTGTAGCAGTAACAGGTGACAGAAGTAGCATCCATTTTCTCACTTCTTTGTAACAGGTAACTTGAGAAAAGCCCTGTATTTGCAAGGCATTTCTTCTTCCTAACCTGCAATTTTCTCCCTGCTGAGGAACAGCAGAGTTGGCCTTTTAGTGCAGATTTACTTATAATAGTGATATCAGTTGTGGTTTTGCTTTTTCCTTTGGGTTCCCTTTAAATACTAGACTTTTGTTACTTAAGATGATTTAAACCTTAAGAGTTTTCTCACACATCATGATTGTGTTGGTCGGAAGTCTGGCTAGCTGAAATGTGTAAATATAAAAAGAAGGGAGAAAAAAAAAGAAAAGTAAGATTCTTCTATAAAAGGTTTCTGTGCTTGTGCTGCTGAGGTCAGGCATTGAAATTGGGTGTGCTAAATGCCTGTGCTGTCAGGCAAGTTTTCATTTGAACTACAGCATTTTTTCATTTGAATGACTTATTGATAGATAGTTAAAATTAAGGAGAGTATATGCTCGGGTGATGAAATGTGATGTAATCTGCACAACACCTTTCAAGGGAGGGGTGTGCTGGACCCTTGAAACTGTACCACTCCAGAGTGCCCTATACAGGACTCGGTGCTGGCTGCCATCACCACAGCCCTGCTGGATTTGCACATCCATCAGGAAAAGGTAGCAAATCTCTTTAATATCTTTGTTGATGAT
>NW_008690672.1:90921-93901 GCF_000695815.1 Acanthisitta chloris | reverse complement strand
CACACGCACACACACATATATATATATCATGCTGGTAGATTTGCCATAGGCTTCAAGCACTTAATATATGTATTTCTAAGTGGTATAACTAGGATAAACACTCCTCAAATGTTCATTAAACTCAACAATGATGAAATATTGGTTGTGGCCTGTTTTCTCAGATCACCCTAAACCAATCCTTGAATTAATGCACATGAAGCTGTTTGGAAATGTCAGGTCCAGGCCTGATTTCCATTTGTCAGATCTATTTGTTATAAGATAATGCATTTTGTGGATAAGTTGTGAAAGGAAACAAAGGAACACAAGCTACCAACAGAGAAATTTCTAGCACTACAGACAGAATCAGGACGGCTCCTAGGAGTAGGAACACCAAAACCATCATGCAGAAACCCACCATATGGTAAGACTTTCATTCAGAATTCCTGGCAATGAAATTTTCAGTAAGCACTTCCAAACTAAACAGCAATGGCTGGATTAAAAGTCACTAGTTGTGCACATGACAACCCAAACACAAAACAAAAAGATGTTCTTAGTCTGTATATATATTTCATTTTCAAAACAATCAGTAGTAATGTTTCCAGCTGACCTGTTACATATTACAAAGCAAACTCTTTGTCTTCTGGGAGGTCATTGAATACTGTCTTTCCCTCCTGAGCACTCAAATGAGCATTAAAGCAGAAGAGTCACAGACACATTTGCAGGACAATACCTCTACTTGTTATTTCACAGCTGCGTTCCAGATGTAGATTTCCTTCAAAACACTATCAAATGTATATTTTGGGACTTTGACAAGGTGCAAAACTTCATTTCTGTTCTTACCCTGCATCTTGACAGCAGTTTAAGCTTGTGTGAGAGAGAAACAGTATGGAAAATTGGCCACACTCACTGCAACCCATATGACAAATTGCTCTTCTGGCCAACACACCAGAATGTAAATTAATTTAGCTTATAGGAACACCTAAATTATAATAGGCTGAAAAGACAGCTAGTATAAAAATTATCATGTCTTCCTTCATCTGCTGTAAATGGCCCAGTGGGAAGGTCTAGGATGAGACAACTGTGAGACTGAAATTTTCCTTCCAAGTACATATCAAGGCAATTACTCTAGGAAAAACACATATCTAAAATCAATTACAGGGCCTAAAAAAATCCTGTATTAGACAGAATTCTCTTTTCACAAGCACATTATTTAATACACAAGAGTGTCTGACACATTTTAAAGACATTTTCCAACACATGCAAAGAGGTTCATACTCATTGCAAATGAACAGCAGTAGAAATTAAAATGAAACGAGCAATCCATGCCTAAACTGAAGACAAAATGTAAAGGGTGAGGGAGACTAATTAAGTAAATAAAGTTTAAAAAGTGTCAAATTAAGCTCTTTAAGGCATTCTTCTGTTTTTGCAGTTTTTGTTACAATGTGAAAGAAACATCTGTGTCTCCTATCACATTTTAAGCAAGTAAAATTGCCTTTTGTCTCACACATTAGATTAACAAAGGGCACAAAGAACAGTAAAAAATGTGGGTGCAGAGACACACATTTTTGAGACTCTATAACCCTCAGAGACACCTTTCATTTTAGGTACAGGTTACACTTGACACAATCACAGAGGTTCAGTTCATCCCTAGAAGTCAGACAAACCACCATATTGTACTTTGTTCAAGCCTTAACATTCATAAGTTTTAACAACACAAGAAATGAGAGAACAGCTTCAAGCCAAAATTGCAGAGCAAAAGGTTAGCACTGGGCCCAAACTTTGTATCCCTAAAGTAGGAAAAAATAAAATAAAGTACAAAAATAGACCCCAAATTTAAGCTAATTCTGCACTGGTCTCACTTCTAACCAGGCTTGGATTTCTTGTTAAGTAACTGCAAGTTGTTACAGACTCTGAATTTTCAGAAGGAATTAATATATTTTTCTGCATCTTGTATTTAAATAATCCAAATCTCAAGTCTTTCAGGCTATGGACATGAACTAAAACTGCAGTCAATTTACTCAGAAAGGTCCAAGCGGGAAACTGCAGCAGATCCGAACTGATTCATCACTTGTTGACCTTGCTCAGGCAATAGGAAACTTTCTGAACCTACAGAGAACCACCACACCAAGCAGGGAACCAAGTTGTTCTCATGTATTCTGATTTGCTCTTAGGGTGTCTAACTAAAGCTGAACAGTGTGAAAGTTTTCCCATCTAAAAATATTCCCCACATTGTTAAACTTATTCAATACCTGTTGCCATTGATCTTATACTCACAAGTAGTACATCTCCCATCTGTTCCCATCCTCCCACCCCCCATAAAAAAATAAATATCTAAACATAGTGAATACACTCCAAACTGACATAAATAAAACAGACTCATTGAGGACAATTGGGACAATGAGAACGATTAGGGTTTTGCTGTAGGAAAGTTGGTGTTGATAGAAACAAGAGTGGGGCTCTTGAGGCAAAGGAACTTTGGCACATGACCTGGTTCCCAGGACAGCTAGGCATAGACATGAAGAGCCATGGAAAAGGTAGGTTTGGCAGCCCTAGGCAGGATGTTGACAGAAAGGCAGCCTGTTCCAGGGAAGCAGTCTAAACAGAAGGAAATAAGATGAAAAGAGGGTAGAAGTGCAGTCAGGTCTGGGTGTTGGCCAATGCTAAAAAAGCTTCCATCTGAGCTGGCTGGACTTGGACCAGGAATTCACAATCTCAGGACTTTTGCCATTTCTGCATCTAGATTTATATTTGCCAATCGAATCCTGAGCTGCAAGCATCTAGATTTATATTTGCCAATCGAACCTGAGCTGCAACAAAAGAAGTGTGGGCAACAGGTCAAAAGAGGTGATTCTTCTCCTCTGCTCTGCTCTCGTGAGCACCCATTACTGCACACAGTTCTGGTGGCCTCAGCATAAGAAGGACATGAAACTTGGGAACAAGCCCAGAGGAGGCCACAAAGTTGCTAAGAGCACTGGAGCATCTCCCTGTGAGGACAGGCTGA
>NW_008690672.1:69921-90614 GCF_000695815.1 Acanthisitta chloris | reverse complement strand
CTGATCTAGTGAGGAGGTGTCCCTGCCCAGGGCAGGGGTTTGGGACTAGATGATCTCTAAGGTCCATTCCAACCCTTAAATTCTATGATTCTATGATTCTGGGTAATGTATTGTCATCTGAAACATTGGTCACATTATCTTTGTAAAATCCACGTACATTACAGAATGACCTTCTATTACAGACAGATATAAAATAATCCACAAAAATGTTTGCAAAACCTTCAATACTATGTCAGTGACACGACACCTACTTCCAAATCATCGGTTCAACACAAGGACAGAACATGAAGCAAAGCACTAATTCCCATTTCTCCCCAGATTTATCATTCATGTTGGTGCCTCATGCCTTTCACATATGAACCATAAACACAAATTCACTGATGATTTCCTACTTCAGCTTTATACTGATTCCTGACAACATCCCAGAAGGGAAAGCTAAACTGAGACATACCACATCCTTGTGAATTTGGGACTGCTTTCCCAGGATTTGAAGTTCTTCGATATCCACTTCTACATCCTAGCTGCACACGTGGAGATAGATCAAACTCTTCATCCCGGGGAAAATCAATGAGAGAATCTGCTAGGAACTGCTTGGAGTCCAAATGCAGCAGGAAACTACCATCCTTAATCTCTTTTATAAATGCTCCAATAAGATTTTCTCCAACAATTGCATTTTCTAAAGAGGAAAACAATACAATTAAATAGCATGAGAGACATTTCCAATATGGGAATGGATAACCATACAGAAACTTATGAACTTAAAAACAGAGGCAGATGCAGAAATACAAGCATGTTAACAAACAGCAGAGCACATTGCCTATTCAATTAAAGTCCTAACTTGCTCACTGTTAAATACACCCAAAGCCCACCTCAAACAGAAATAACTGCCTTAGAAGGTCATGGAAGTTGGAACAGAATGAAAGTTGATGGCACCATGAGTATACAGAGAGCAGGTCCTACTCTGTATCTTCTGAAACCATACAGTCATTCCCTGAAAAGCAATTTTATTACTACAGGGAATTTATAGTGTGAAGAGGGTAAAATAGTAATGCTTTTTTACAACAACAATGACAGTGAAAAATAAAAACTTGGAAGAAATTATTTACATTTTTGACACTATGAGAATTGTGTTTCTCTGAGTACAACAAATAAGAAACACAATCTTTTCCACCACTGAGGACCTGCCCAATGGAAATTAACATCTGGGATGGTTCAGCTCATGCACAATAAAGCAATTTTCAATCCTCGTTAAGGCAGCTGGGAGAGGAAGTCCTATCTGAAAGAAACAGTCAGTTATAGGTCCTTTCCCCTGTGCAGCCCGAAAAGATATCAACACCAAAAGCTCAAAAACACAACACCAGTGTTATAAAGACACACTATTTCAGTGAGCATTTATAATTCCTTGCTAGTGTCTCCTAAGAGCAGACACCAGGAAGCAAAATAATTAAAAGCAAATCAGGTTTCATCCACAGAAATACCAGAGGAAGAAAAACTTACCAATATCATGTAAGTCAGGGAGAGAAGCTGCTGGGATGTTTTCCAGCTGAGTCCTCCATGTGATGTTCACTCCCAGGCGATCCACGCTCAGGCATTCCACATAGACAGTGGAATCATCACAGACAGAAACTGAGCCAGTATTTCCAAATGCATTTACCTTGAATTCAGAAGGAAATGAAACCACAGTTAGTCAGCCTGAGAAATTTCTGGTTCTTGCACTGTGCTATGCTCAAAAGTAACATTTTCTAAAGGGCCTGTAAAAACGGAAGAACATAAAATTTTAGCAGGTTATTTACTCACTGTAAGAATAGTCAAAATATTGCCTTCCATTGAAACAAGTTTTTACTAAGAATTGGAGTGATGTGATATGACTTCTATGGCTAGAACTAAGTTGATTCTGCTGACATGTGGTCACTGAGGCTAAACCTCCTATTTTCCCACGCATCCATATACGAATGCTGCAAATCCTGGCAGATTTCATGGCATATTCCAGTTTTCCACCTCTGTCAAACAGGCAAAGGTCTATGCTGTGCTTCACCTTTATTTTTTCATACAAAAAAAATCCAATCAAATAAAAGAAAACCAAAAAACAAACCCAACACTGACAACAGAGAATAACGAATTTACATTACCTGGAGGTGACATAAACCACGAGCCTTCAGCTCATCTAAAATAAAGATCTGGAATGCCTGAAGTAATCCAGAATAGTCAGAACTACACATCTTCTCAGGGGGTAGGATCAGCTGGAAGTGTGTTTCAGCTTGGATTGTCTGAAATAACTGGAGCTCTAAAAATGAAGTAGAAAGGGCATTTAGTAAACTCACTAATGAAGAAACTGACTTTCAGAGTTACTTTCAGAAAAGACAACATTGATTTGACATTATCATCTTGCATTAAGAGCACCTCCCCATTTATAGGTAAGAAGAATAGAGGTGTCAGCAGTCAATAATAAGCAGCAAGAGACAAGTTTGATAAATATATATGTTGTACATTAGGGAAAAAGGCAGGTGATATAATAATAAAGAGAGAGAAAATTCCAGAGGACTAGATTAAAGCTGACATTATGCCAATACTTAGAAAAGAAACAGGAAAACAAGAATTATTGACCTGTCAACCTTCACTTCTCGCACACACAATCATGAGAACACATCTACAAAAAAAGGAATTAAACGATGAAAGCAATTAATACTAATTCAAATAGGCTTTCAGAAACCCAATTTGTCAAACTAACTGGGATTACGTTTAAGGAGAGAATAAACTTGATTGTGTTGGCATGGATGTCTGCAAGAGCCTTCTGAATTTTTGATAGAAAACCAAAGAGATGTAAATCACACGAATCAATGAGAAATCTGTGAGGTCAAAATGAAAATCTATTTAATCAGTTTTTAGCAAGGAGATAAAAAAAGATGCAAATTTCTTGTCTCCCCTGGAGTAACACCAATCCCAGGCCTTATGGAGGGTTTGTTATCTCAGATTCAGCACCTACATTCCTACAGACCCTCACTGCACCACATACAAGTGTCACTGCTGAAGCACAATTACCCATCCCTTGCCCCAAAAACGAGCATGGGAAAGCCTAGAGAGGGTCCAAGGAGAATGGTGGGAGGGACCAGAGGACACAAAAACCTGCTTCTTCCTGCAAGGCACATAGCCCTCTCCTTACTTTAGCAGAGAGTATCTAAGAGGTGATTTAACCACAATCTCTATGTGTACACATGAAGAACAGGAAATAAGATTTTTAAGAGTGTGGGTAACTATGCATTGGAACAAATTTCTAAGTGTTTTGGTGAATTCTCCATTATTGTGAAGTTTATTCAATCACCTTCTGATGTGTTGGGAATCTTTTCCCTCTTCTTAAGACCATGCCCTATTCCAAATACAAATTACTGGGGGAAGTCCTTAGCCTACACTAAACTTTATAGTAGATTGTCACCTACTCCCCTCTGTCCTTACAAAGTTATTCAGTGGCTATCAGACAAACATGAAAGTTACTTCATAATGTTACAAAAACCTAACTAACACACCATAGACAGACAAAAGTCTCAGTGTGAAATTTGAAGTTTGAAAGTATTTACATTTGGAATAGAAGATCTGGGTAGAAATGGAAATGTGGCAACACAAGGGGTTCCAGAATGAGTTTAACCCACTCTGGAGACTGATCAATGGGTTTAACCTATTCTGGAGATGAGGAGTAGCTGCAGACTTGGCAGCAAGACCTGCATTTCTCAAAGTTCAGCAATACTACAGATTGCCATTTTGATCAGAATGTGTATCTATTTGAAATAAATGAAAAGGTAAACATTAATATCCAATTACATGAGTTTTGAATAGACAAACGATTCTTCCAAGGTTTAAAGTGCCATTTTTTTCTTGAAAGCAAAATGGGTTGAAAAATACCAGAAATCAGCCAACAAAGACAACAATAATCCTAAAGAACAGACTGCTGCAAAAAGATGCAGAAGTAACAGTGACTTGACTATGCAAATAAACAGTCAAGTTCTGCCAAATTCAAACATCTGGTGCTCATCTGTTCTTCCAGGACTAAGTAGTTCCATCAGAATCACTCATGGTGCCAGCATCTTCTAACTAACAAAGACAAATCTGCATATAGATTGAATAGCTTTTTATAGCTGTATTATTACAGGCAAGCAGGACTGTTTCTGGCACAGGGGCCAGCCAAGAGACAGAGATGAAGATGGCAGAAGACAGAACTAATCTACTGCACCTCAATTTCGCAGCTTGCCTATGTTATGCTTTACCATTGCCATTCACACAGTAGCTTTGTGCTGAAAGCTGATTTTGTATGTCTGTTTACATTGCCCTGAGCCCTTCCCAAGCCCCAGCAGTTGAGACATACTCTGGCAGGCCTGGTGGAGAGGGGCAGCAGAGACCCATCGCCGCCGCTGCACATCACACTGGAACGCGGTGCGGGAAGAGGAGCTGTGGTAGCCCTGGCGACACACGAGCTGGCACTGCTGAACACTTGGACTTGGCCCAGAAATGTCTTCACAAAATACAGCTCCATTGAGAACAGACGAGGCACCAAACGGCAGAGCACACTGTGGACCTTTAGGCATGTGAGAAAGGGGATATATTAGTGGCATTCTATGAGGACTTCTAGTAAAAAGTCCATAAAACCCTCATATCAACAGATAAAACCTAGGCAGCACCATGTGCATTTCCCACTCGTCAACTCAAATCTGGTTTGATGTTAGAATGGCTCAGTTTACTGAAGCTGATGAAAAGACAAATATTGACTTGGATGGGTAATGCGTTGGGTCCAGAAGGGTACGTGGATGGTTTCTAAGAACAGATACATTTTAAAACAGCCATGAATAAATTTAAGCAGGAAATGAGATTTCTAACCATCAGCAGAACAAACCTTTACAAAAGATGTCTAGTGGAAATAAGCAGGGCCAAAACCCCCTCATTTCAATTCCCTTTAGACTGAAGTTTGAAAGCTTTAAGATCAGGAGCTCATGACTGTGGTGTCTTCAACAGCACCAGGATGCTAGAGAGACCCAGCAGGTCAGTATACACCATATACAGAGAGTGAAAAACAGTACTATACATCTTTGGAGCACAGAGTTTTCCCTATCAACTCACTCCAAATCAGTACAGTCATTCCAGCCCTGCTAGCTCACTGTAACAGACTATTATAGCAGGTTAATTACAATGGTAATCAATTTCTACTAATCAGTACAAACCAACTGCTGCACTCAGTATTAGTGAAATCCCAACCTAATTACTAAATATATCCAGTAATAATTAAACACTTCTGAGTTCTAGAGTAACAAAACACAGAGAGAAGAAACAATTTCCTCACTTAGAAATAAAGAGAAGGAAAAATATATTATCATATCATACAATTCACTTGCTTGGTGTGTATATATAGATCATTTTGCAAATTGCAATGTACAAATTGGTTCCAGCCTCCCTAGTCACTGGAGGGAGGCAAATATCGCTGATGGTTCAGGTCTGAGTAGCCTTCCCCTCCCTTTCTGATGGAGACATGAAGATTAATTCCATAACTTAGCAGCCACTTCAGTTAAAGTTTAAGACACTGCAGGATGAACCTGAGTTCCAGCGTGTGCAGTACATCTTTGCTTTCTATCCCTGAGCACTTCAATGCCAAAAGAAAAGGCTTTTGTATCTGTCTTGCTGAATTGACAAATGTATTTTTTTCCAAGTCTCCTTTATAACATCTTTTCTGCAATAACTCTGTAAATGAGACCACTACATTCCATCTCTTCACTCATTGACTCTGTAGCCAGGCTCTTTCCCAGTGAAGGTGGAAAACTGGCATCCTTGCTTAACAAACTTCTAATAAGTCTCCCAAGGTTTTAGGACCAAAAGATATAACTGTAAAAGAGGTTGTAATATTTATCCTGACCTTTTAAACTACATCCACCATTATATATAAATTACATTAGAATCTCTTTATACAAAGTATGTAAACATCAGTTTGTTGTTTTTTAATTGCTCTCACACATTTCTATATCCAGCAAGTCATATCCAGTCTCAGCTGTGTACTGCTAGTCTTCTACTGCCTGTTCCAATGAGGTTTGATGTGTAAACAAGGGAAATAACCAGCCCCAAAATGCAAGTGACCAATGGTTTCCTGGTGTGCTTCAGAGGTTTCAGTTCACCATCAGTAATTTGCTCATTTATTCCTCCACAGATGTCACTTCATTTACTATTGTTATCAAGCCTGTACCATTTTGTCTTTCTTCTATTTCTTAGTCCTGTAGGAGTGAATCAGAATCCAACTGAATACTGACACTTGTTTCAAACGTGTTTCTAAAGATTTCCAGGACCTTCTCTGGAATCCTTTCTCTCCTCTACCTATACTCAGAGTTGTGGCAATAGGCATGAGGATGGGAGATGCATGTGAGGACTGGTAGGATACATCTCTCCAGTGCATGTCAACTAGAAGTTAGATTCTACCTCTGATGGAAATTATTAAACTAATTAAAACCTCATTGCAGGCACTGGGCACTGTGAATTATTACTTTCTGTTTACAGTTGTCTCTTTTGATGCTGGAGGAGTAGTTTATCCTATTTTCTAACTGCAACAGCTTCTTTTGCTGCTAGACAAGATCTCCAAGATAGTGAGATAGACTCCTTTTTCCTGAACAATTGTTAGTAGTTCCCAGGACTAGAGATATAAGCCTGGATAGACTGAGGAAAAAAGTAACTTTTGCTTCTTTATTTTTATACAATAACTAAGCACGAAAAGTTCCACTGAAAACTTTGAAAACCAGGAAAATCATTACAGAGTATTTCAATCTCTATGCAGAAAATAACAAATAGTTTTCAGTAAAGCCAGGTTTCCACTATATTTTCAAAGCAGTTCTCCCTCTCAGCTCAGTCTTTTAAAAAAGAAAGATCATTAATCATTCAGTCACTATTTCCTGTAGGAAAAGTACAGCAGTACAAGATCCCAAGAAACAACACATTAATAGCCAAACTGTAAAATCACCTCAAAGGCCTATCTTGAGGTATAACTACACACTCCTTAGAACATATTCCATAAATTCTGTTGGAATTTTGGGGGGAAATCTAGAAAATGAGGTTTCATAGAGAGTAGGAGATATCAAGGAATTAACATTTACAACAAGTTCTGAGTTCTCTCTGGCTTGCTAGATACTTCCATTTTCACATGTTCACCCTCAGAGTCTGTGGGAACTGCCAATCCATACTGCTGAGTGACAAGTGTTGCCTGAAAACAGGATGGCAGCAGCACTGCACTTGTTAGAGTGATAGGCTCTGCTTCTCTGAAGAGCTAGAAACCTGCCTTGAACTGCTGTGCTCACATGGCTACACCACCCTACTCTGGAGCTCATCTCCTCAGAGCTTGGCTGGGGATCTCCACACAACATCACAGGCATGGGGCAGATACAACCAAGGGGTCTCCTTCTGGCTGCTCATCAAATCCTACCCTCATAGCTCTCTATTGGTACAAGAGAATTCAACAAAAATTATGTTGTGGTGGTTTCCAAGTCGGCTGAGCAATTAGCTAGTTGATTAAAACACCTTATAGGCAGTTGGGCCAACACAATCAGGTATTTGTATCATAGAATCATAAAGGTTGGAAAAGACCTCTAAGATCATTGAGTTCAGCCATTAATCCAGCACTGCCAGGCCCAACACCAAATCACGTCCTCAGGTGCCACATCTATTTTTTGGTTGGTGAGTTTGGGCAGATGTTACTCTTTATATAGCAGAATCACAAAAGGAAACTGAAGCAATTTCTTATCATGTGGACTCATTTCTCTAAATTTTTGTCCAAAAAACACAAACCAAACCAAAACCCACAACAAAAGAACTATGGAAACAGCAGTGTCCTGCATGTACCAGTCGAAAGGTTTGGTTTTTTTCCATCTCTACTTTCCATAAATCATTATACTTTGGAACATAGCCTTGTAGGAAGTTTAATTAATTTTGCTTCACTTCAGTGATGGGAAGATGCATAAAGGCCATTGCAAATTAAATTTATCCAAATGTCTCCCATTTGGACATCTCACTGGAAACCATGAGTGAATTCCAGTGCTTCACAGCTCTGGTCATGCAGGAAATACTCTGTTAATATGTAGTATTTTGGCACATCCTTTTCACAATTCTGGTCACAAGCCAAGAGTCAGAATGGCAGAAGCATACATTTTTCAAATTTTATTTTAGTCAGCTGAATGGTTTTTAATCCCAGAGCCAGCTCAGACTGGAAGAGATTCAAGTTCACAGCAAGCTGTTCAGATTGACTTCATAGCTGAGTTTTATAGCTCAACTGGTTTGATTCAACCAATTTTATGAATAAAAAAATTTCAAAGATCCATTCCCTTCTCCTTTTTCCCTGAAAAAGCACCTGAAGAAACCTGGACATCATGGCCAGGCAAGTCTAAAATCTGCTATGACACAGAGATAAGCATGCTGCTTGAGCAAAAGTCTCTATAAAGGTCTGAACAAATAAGATTAGATACAACTAAAGTGTGGAAAAATTTAACTTAACTGGGTTAAGTTCCAGACCCAGATTTGCTCAGAAGCAATGTGCCTCAAGCAGGAACTCACTTGCACACGCTGGTCTTCCTCCGCGTACTCGAGTCCCTGGCACCTCTTCTCCATTGTCAAAGACACACCAGCAGCTCTCCTGATCCTGGCTGCACTGCACGGGGGAGAAAGCCCCATCATCCCCTTCACACTGGGGGATGTAGCCTCTGGCAAATTCTCGTGAAATAGTTTTTGACTTCAGCATATTACAGAAACTTGGACCTTTAAAGAGAGAAATCAATTGCAAGATTTAGAACAGAAGACAATAAATTGTACTAAAGACTTTAACAGCAGTGCTGTCAGACTGTTTTGTCAGAAGGAAGAAAGATGAGAGATCATGAAGCCATAAATAATTTGAATCATCATAGAAATGGGAAATTTTACTTGCACTAGAAAAAACCCACATTTTTTCCTAAAGATTTAAGTGCAAGGAATATTGCTTTGCATAAATAAAAAGGTTGAAAAATGCTTTTATTTATTTTTCATTTACATCTTTTTCTTTCCCATACATTTGATAGTATATAATTTAGATGCTGATATTTAAAATTCTTAAGATGAGCCAAATCAAACTTTTTTGTAAGAAATTTTGATCAAGGTAATTTTAAACGCAATACAATCATTTACATTTTAAAATAGTCCAGATGTCCCAGTTTTAGACCTCCAAAACTGGAAGAAAACCCCAGCCATGAAGCAGCAATATATATGGTCACTCACAAACACAAAAAACAGGGTTATGAGTGAGCAGAACCACTTCTTGACAAGAAGATCCAAGAAGTTCAATATGAACTTGAGACAGCATTGTGATTACAAATTTTGTTTGCAGAATATCACTAGCTAAAGAACTGCAGAACAAGCACAGCAGGACTGTAGGTTCTTGGGCTGCCTGTACTGTTCAGATGAGCAGAACCTGGGCACAGGCTCCAAATGAGCATCCCAACTCATGCAAACAAGGATTCTAGAACTTTCTGGATCAACCAACTCCTATGCAACTTCAACAGTTCTTTGGCCTTATTTGAAGACAATAAACAGATACTAAAAAACTAATTGCATTCCTTTGAGTGGCTGTGGACCATGTAAAATGGACTCACTGACTGCACAGTGCAGGATTCACTGCCTTGGAGTGAATCATCCAACTCATCCACAAGCCCAAAGAATTTTCTATGGTGGTACGAAATGCAAGGTAAAAAAAATACATAGAGCCCTGCCCATCAGTTTCTCTAGACTGGTTTATTTCTGGTGTTATGAAAGTACAGGGTAACTATTTTCAGATCCTCTTTCAATGTTGATATGCTTGTATGTGCCATATCTCTGGTGAAATAATGTACTCTCATGTTTCACAGGCAACATTCTGAAAAGGAAAGTAGATATGCTGCAAAGCATGAGGCATCTCCACAAGCATCACAGGCACTGGGCAAAGCATTACTCACACTCTGGATTCCCATCCAAGTCTTTGCTGCCACGCTGAAATATTTCTCCTGACACAGGATCCACACACCAAATATCTGTGTCAGATCTCTGTAGCAGAGCATATTCTCCTGTCTACAAAGAATCAAGCACATGGCATTGCAGAGAAATTTATTTTAATACAGACACACCACAATCCATACCCCAAAGTGTTTTATCATGTTTACATTTGTCCATTAATACAACAAGTTGAAAACACAAAACATTAAAATAGAGTCTACCTAAAATAAAACACAGGCCAAGCCCTGAGAGAATCAAGAGTCATTTAGGTTGGAAAAGACCTCTAAGATCATCAAGTCAAACCATTAAGTAGGATGCAGATATAAAGCCCATTGATATGAAGTTCTGGTATAATGATTCAAAATGAGTTCAAAAAAAGTGTAGATGTGATGCTTAAAGATATGGTTTAGTGGTGGATCCCAGCAATGCTGGGATAATAGTTGATGATCTTTGCTGTCTTTTCCAACCTGAATGATGACATGATTCTATATGATAATGATTCTATTATATGAAATGTCTGTTCCTTGCCCATCTCTACCCTGCTCACTGACACATTCTGAGAGCACCATGGACCCTATTTTGGGATATCAGCATCCAGCTCCCTCTCACCCTGTCATTCTCCCACAGCTCAATTAAGTTGTAGCTTTTAGGCACAGCTCTGCAAAACGACCAGGCAGAGTCACCCTGTGGGCAGAGACAGAGCTTCCTGTTCCCAGTATTCATCTCAAAACTACTTAAGTTCTGCCTTCTGCAGGGCAATGCCTGCTCCTAGTTTTGTCTTACCCTGTACTTTCAGGATATTAGAAATACACAAGGGATGTTTAAGGAGTATGGACTGAAAGTATATGTGACTTTGGCATGGTGTAAACAAAACCTGCTTCCTCCCTCAGTCATGTTAAATCACCTCAAGGCAGTTGGGGATGAACAGATCAGCTGTAGAAGCATCCAGCTTTGAGCCACTCTGTCTCCAGCTGGAAACTAAGGCATTGGTTCGAGACCTCTGACATGATGTCTGACCTGTGAGAAGGAAAACACACATGTATGTTAAAATAAAATCACGTTCTCCACCTAAGCAAAAGAAAGGGGCACATCACCTGTTCCTTCACACATCTGCATTAGGCTCTGCTACATTCTCAGGCAGGGAATTCCTGATTGGTGTTTGATAACCACAGAATGGTTGAGGTTGGAAGAGACCTTTGGAGACATCAGGTTGGATGATTGGTCCAATCCCCCTGCTCAGACAGGGCCATCAACAATAGAGGGTCCACTCTCAAATCATGCAAGCCAAAATCACACATAATGAAATTAAATGAATTAGCAAAATAAGCATAAAATTCTTTTTTTCTTTTCTTACAATGGTTAGAAACAAGACTTACTTCATGCATATCATACTAGAATTTTCAGTGAATATTAAAATTTGTAAGAACAGGTAAAGACAAATATTTAGGAAAAAAAACCCCAACTGACATTTGAGAAGTTCTGCTGAGCGTGAGACCAAGGAATCCACGACATAATGTCCTCTCTCATCCACACACCAGCAATGACCTGGCCAGGGAGGAAAAGCAGCTTTATTTTAGATGTTATACTGCAGTATGCTTTGTTGCATGCTGGGAAGATTTTCATCCTCAGCAGCACTGTAGGTATAGCTCAGTAAATCTAAGTCACAATTAACTCTGCTATCCAGGGATAAGCACACCACACCTCAGAGCAGTGATGAGAATGGAAATGTGGCAGCTCTAGTGAGACTCTCCCATTGCAGCTCTATCCCAGAGCATATCACCTACTCCCAGAAACTTGGCATCATCCACAAACTTGCTGAAGGTGCACTCCATCTCATTGTCCTGGTCATGAATGAAGGCATCAAGCAATAGCAACCCCTGGGCTGATCACTGAAGAACAGTACTAGCAGTAAGCAACTGAACATTGACTGATTTTTGAGCCCAAATGAGCTGCCACTTAGCTACAGTCAGTTTTCTACCTGTTTTGTAGACCCCATCACCTTTCTTCACTTTGAATATAAGAATACCACTTTTCTACCTTTTTGTTAGAATTCTTCTTAGTTTTTCCTTGTTCAGACAGCCCAAAGTATCTTGTTAGGCATTTCTCACCTGTGCTCTCGTAGCACTGAGCTGGCTCCCAGTTTCCCAGGCCATCACACTGTGGGATGTAAGGGAGAAATCCCAGCTGTGCTGCTTCCCCAGCAGAACGTTTTGTAGTAAAGTGACTCTGCCAGTAGAAGTGCAAGACTATAAAAAAGAAGTAAAAGCAAGCTGTTAGTGGCCAATCCAAGATATTTGAAGTGCATGTGTTCGTGAACACCTGAATATTCTCTGTTGTTTAGAAGACAGATTACCAAATACTACAAGGACTTAAAGGCTGGTACATGTCCTGATTTTATATTTGCATTGTGTTATACATATAAGACAACTGAAATCAGCTCTTGGGTTGGCAGGTTAATGACCCTGACTAATTACACCTGCTGAGCTGCACCTGTTTGTCAGCAAAGTTGCATTTGACATCAAGTACTCTTGCACAGACTCTGGGCATGAATCCATTTAATTAAGCTCTCATCTCCCTTCCACCTACCTGACCATGCAGCCAGCTGGAGAGCATAGTCACTGCCTGACAACAGCTTTTCAGAGACCACCTCTGAGTTGTAGGGCTGAGCAGAACGTAGGAGGTCACTGTCTGTGAGCTGTATCCCCTTTGCCAGCAGGAAGCTCTCTCCAAAAGCAAAGTGGGAACCATTTGAGACTAAGATGAGCTGCTCTGCCTCCTCCATAAATTTCATGGCTTCCAGCCTAACACTTTCACATGTACCAGGACCTGTAGAACCAAAGAGTATATTAATATCTTTCATCTAAATCCAATAAAATTTGCATGTGAAAATTAGCAGGTGTTTTAATTAGCATTGTCTGTTTCCTTCTGCACTCACTCCATTTTGAATTGCATAATGAAGCAAGAAAAGGAGACTTGTGAATGCTTAGCTGTTTACCAGCAAAAGTCTGAGAGTACCAGAAATCACCCAAATATTCTCCAAGTCCTGGGCCAAAGCCTTGATAATTTTAAATTAAGTCCTCATTGGTTACAGAGTTAATATGTGTCTAAGGAACATTCCCTCAATTCCTGCCATTAAAAAAAAAGCTGACAATCAGAAGTGAGAGTCAAAAAGGGAAATGCAGGTATATCCCTTGGGTCCACAGTGGCAGTTGACACTTGGTCTGTCCTATTCATACATCTGCTGACTCAGAAAGGGCAGTTCAACATACAGAACCAGCTCCATGAAAGTTTCTCCTCCAAAATAACTGAACTTCGTCCCCTTTATACCCACTTGCTCACAGAACTGGAATCTCTGGCAGTTTGCCATTCAGCATTCTGTCTCTTCCTCACAGCTTGAAAAATACTATGTGATGAGAAGGATTTCAGTGATGACATGTATAATATAGGTCATCTGCTGAAATAACCCCAAAGAGGGCCCAGCAGCTTCAGTAGAAGTGTCTAGACAGAGGGATTACCAAACTTCAGTGCTGGCCTGACTCTTCTAGTGCCTTCTAGGGGATATCTGTTACTCTTGACCACATAGTAAGAATCAGTAAAGAAAATCCCTGTTGCTTCATTTTAAGGCATTCTTGAAATTCATTTACATCACAATGTAATCCTGAATTTTCTATACAACTTTTCAGATTTTCTAACTTCAACGTGTCCTTTGCCATCTGGCTAAGCATCTTCTGCAAAATCATTATATAGCCAAACTCCAAATTATAAAATCTACAAAAACCTGATATGGAACTTTATTCCTCCTTATTGCCAAAGCTGAGGAAGCACTTATTTGTCATAAATGAGTTGCCACACCTTTGACTTCCAGTGACAATGGCAGCACTGATGATCCTTCTGACAAGTTATTGTCTGCTACTTCACAGCAATTGAAAGGACTTCCCTCTCTCGTGGCATAAAAGACCAGATAGTCTACCAGAAATTCTGTCACTTACATGTTGGGATCTGGTTCACTCCTGCCTTTGTTCCTTGTAGCTCTTCTCCTTTGCTATTGACACACCAACAATCACGAAGTTCAAAGTGGCCTAAGGGAGCACTGAAATCACTATAGGGTCCTGGGTAATAGGTCAGCTGCTCATTCAGAAGCTGCCAGAATGTATATGGATTCAGTAAAATGTTCTCAGATGCACTGGTCAAGTTTCCTTCCAGTACTTCAGGTGGGAGATCCGTGAAAGAAGAATATGTGGTGAATGTGGGGAAGACATTCTGGTGCCCAGCCTCGTACAAAGCTTTAACAAAAGCTGAAAAGCCTTTGGAAGATGCCTCTTTATATCCAGCTACAATGCTCAGTAGATTAGCAACGGGCAGGGGTTTGCCTTCGTTGTTCTCTGCAATCCACCTTTCGTACCACTCAAAGGCTTGTTCAGGAGGACCACTGCACTGCACCTGCCTCCAGGCACCCTCAGCATCACACTGTGGGAGGTGAAGGCTGGAGAGCTGTGGGACAGCACTGGGATCTGAGAGCAGGAGCTTCACAGCCTTTAGAAACTCCTGGCCAGCTGTTACTTGGCACGCGCTTGGGCCTGGGGGAAAGAAAAACATGCACACCACATCTTATGAATGCACTGAAGATACACAATACCCCTATCCCTCCAGTACAATAAACACCACTGCTAAAACTTGGTCACACATCCCAGTACTAACAACAACATTCCTGGCCTGTTTCCAGGAGGGCTGATGATATTAAGGTTCCATGGTGAAACAAGGTAAGATTTCCAAAGGTGTGTGAGCCCTGAAAGAAGCATATAGATTACTTTTAAAAGCATGTGGTGCCTGTAGTTCTTACTGGGGTGATAGATGCTTGGTGCTACTAAATGCCTTCCTGGATCTGCTCACACCAACTAGGTATTTTCAGATATACTTGATAAGATGGGAGTTACTTCTTACTCAGCCAATCCTTGAAAAAGCAACTATCAGAATAGCAGGATACTAGTGATTTTATTTCCCCTTAGACCTAACCAGAATTTTCAGATTGTGTGTCCTCTCTTCTTATTCTCTACTGAATATTGCCACTGAATATAAAAATATCATCCCTCAAAATACGAGAGTGAGATTGTTTTGGAAGCCTTTTCTGCCATCTCCAGAGCCAAACTTTGTTTCCCCACCAAGCAGCTCTACAAGCCTAACAAACCATAGGAGCACCAGAGAATTCTGAACCTGGTTTTGATTGCACCACAGATGGGTTGCTCGATATAAATACCCTCCAAATTCAGATCATTGCAATAAACTCCCCAGTACTTCTGCAAACTGATATTCAAATGAGCTCTCTCACTATGCAGCACTCTCAACTGCTAGATAATCTGCTATTCCTCCCAAAATGAGAAGCAGGCTCTTCTCTTGGTCTGTTCTCCCTGTTGATGTGCCATTTTCAATTCACAGAAACTTGAAAGACAAATATGCACAGCCTATGTGCTTCCTTCTTCCTTCATATCCCATTAATAGAAGGGCAAGAAGAGGCACTTGCCAAACTGATGTCTGAGAAGTCATTTGCTACTCATTTTTCTGGCCTGACTTTGTGACCCTTATGAGAAATCTGCCAGCTATTAAATCCCTCTCCTATGTTTGGACTCCTGTAACATAGTACCAAGTTGAGGACATATTCTTGAGCTAAAAGATTAAATCAGGTTCATGGTTTAAGGCACTGAAACTCTTTAGTTCTCAGGAAAAGAAGAGCAAGTGACCCTGCCCAGGTGACATGGTCCTGGGAGTAAAAAAGCTTTTTCACTTGGCAGGTGTCACATTCTGTCACACAGATGCTCCAGGGCTCACAGGCATCATGAATGTTACACATATCTGCTACATGCTTAGGCAGAGACATACACCAATGGCACACTCATTAACAGGGCAAGAGCTCCTCTGTTTTGAGCATGCCTACCCTATACACTGACCACCTTTAAGACTTAGGATATTAAACATTACTTACACTGTATTTCTCACTATGCCCCTGCAACTGCAAAGCTGCATAGCTTTCCTGTTGGGAGGCAATATCTTTTGCATACATCATCCCTATATTTCCAGATATAATCAGATATGAAGAAAGAACCATGAAATTCCAACACAAAAGGAGGCATCTTTACATTCCCACTCCATAAGACTTACATTGCATTGGCTTTCCAGCTTTTCCCCTTATTCCTGGAATAGTTTTGCCATCCAAATCAACACAGAAGCAATTCGTCCCATAACACTGGAGTGGCAGAAAGTCTCCATCCTTGGTACAAGAGGGAATAAAAAGATCTGATCCCGCAGGCAGGTTTTTCTTCAGGTTTTGCAGCTTTGTCCTTTGCTTCTCACAATCAGTGGGACACCTTGGACGTTTGCCTTGAAGTCTTGAGCCTGGAACTTCCTTACCCAAACTGTCCAAACACCAGCACTCTCCTGCATAGCACTGAACTTCCTCATACCTCCCCTCCTTGGTGCATGTTGGAACAAACAGGTCCCTTGGTTCCTCACCACAGTCTTTGGATCCCAACGCTAATTTCACCACTTCACCTAAATCTTCAGCAATGCTTTTGGGGACAGAAATCACTTGTTGAAGAAAAGTAAAGAACTCAGGCAGTTCCAGAACAGAGGAAAGGAACTTCATCATATTCTGATTGTCCTGTAGAGTTACTGTGCGGCCAAAGCTGCCTACAAGAGGTTTACTCAAAATGGAGGTTCCCTTTGATACCTCCAATGAAAATGCCTCAGCTGATTCCAAAGGGCCTTGGCCATTATCCCTCTCTGCCACATCCCCCTGTGGGAAAAATTGGCCAATGTTGTATTTCCCACTAGTGCCAAGGGCCCCTGTGAAGTTAAACTGGATCAAATTCTTCAAGAACTTTCCTCCGAAGAGGTTTTCTTGGAAACGTTTTGCATTGGCAGTAAATTGCAGTGCCACTTGAGCCAGTTCCCTTGATGGGAATATCCCCGCGATGGCTTCACTAAGAATGGTTTCCAGCCCAGAAGTCTGGCTGACAAATGGGCTTTGTGCAACTGGGGATGACAATCCAGAGTCCAGAAACAGCTCTTTGAAGTAGGTAGGGCAAGGTCTTGAAAACCCATCTGTTTTTTCTGACTGTTTATCTGGCGTGGAAAACGAATTGGACTGACTGAAGTACCCAGCAGGGCCATAAAAGAGCCTTGACAAGGCCTGTCGCCTCTCAGAGATGCACACGTGTTCTTCACCTAGAGAAAGATTTAAAAAAAAAAAAAGGAAATCTTGTAACCTCCCAAACCCATAACTCTACAGCTCTCTTTCAAGCACTCTGGGCAGAAACAACACAAAAGTGTAGATTAAGCTGCCTGCAGCTTCTCAGCTATGCATCATGCAAATTGATAAGGTAATTCAAACTGTTATTACGTAAGGTCTACAAATAAAATTCTCCAGTCAAGACACAAACTGAAAGGAAACATTCTTTCCCCATGTCCAAGTTCTCAGCTCTGTGATATTTTACTGGTTCTACTTCTTCCCAATGAAAATCTTAATTCCTGTTCCTGTGGCTCAAAGAATGAACAAAAACTTTTCCAAATATTTTAACTCTCTGGTAGGACAACTGCTTCTAATGAAAACCTCTGATGATCCAGGTGCAAAATGTGAAGCTAAGAAAGAGAAATAGACTGCAAAAAAAGAGAAAGCTATTTTAAGCAATGCCTACTAATAAGGAATTTATGGACGTTTCCTAACTAGATCTTCAGTTGCATAATGAAGTGTTCATTACAAGAGGTTTTAAAACAAATCGTTAAAATTAGCGGTAATAGAGTGCTAAGGACCAGATGGCATTCACAAACGAGCTCTAAGGGGAAAAAAAGAAAAGTTTTAATAAAAATAATCAAATGTCAAGGAATTGAGGATACCAACTGCAGTCCTGGCCAGCAGTATCCTGGGATCAGCTATGTCACAGGTGTAGCTGCATCCAGACCCATCTATACATTCATACATAGGCAGCAATGGCTCCAAGTTAGGAGGCAACACAGCACTGAAGGACTAAGCTTAAGGCATGAAAGACATCAAAAAAGGAAAGATTTGGTAAATATAAAGATGCTGAGACATGATGGTTATGGCACTGACTGGAACCCTGGAACACATGCAGCAGCTTGACTCATGTGCAACACAGTTACCTTTCCTTGAAAACTAGCAGAATTATATCAAAGAGATGCAAAAGCAGCTGAACTACAGAGAAGGGAGGCAAAAATATTTTAAGGACAGAACAGCTTTTCCAGTAGGACAGACCATTCAGCTTGGATACAAAAAAACCCCAACACTATAAATGTCTTTAAAATACAGGAATCTCCACATCATTCACAACATACAATCATAATTCAGTATTTCTCACAGTACAGAGAAGTCCAGAAGCAGAGCACATAATTATGAACCTGAAATTTATTGCTAGAGTGTGCTTGGAAAGATAAAAGGTCAAAGGACATTTAGGCAAATCCCTGGAAGATGATCCCATAGGGGAGGGCTGAACACAATGATCTGGGCTTGGCCTCCAGTTTGGGGCCTCTCCCATCTGCAGGAGGATATATGAAAACTCTGTGCATTTTCCAGGTTTCTCACGCTTTCTCCCTAAGCACCACTGCTGTCCCTGCAGGGGATAAACAGCTTTGGTCTGCTCCAGCATGGCCTCCCTTGGGCTCCCCACCCCAACTCCATTTATTCCACACCCAACATGATAAAGCAGTCATAAATCCTGTTAAGAGAAAGGATAAAAACTGGAAATCTTAAAAGCTACTAAAATAGATGAGCAAGTAATCTGAGGTTCTGTGATCAACATCTTTCTCACTCCTCCTTTTCACACCCTTGTCCTGCTCCACAGTTCCTGGCAGGGCTCAGGGTTTCTCCCAGCAGTTCCTTTGTAAAGGCACTTTCTGTAGGATGGGCCCCTTCTGTTTTCAGTGTTGGCTCTTGGTTAGAGGGATGAAGAACATTCCTCTGAGGACCAATAAGTTAGTGTAAGCCACAATCCCACAAGAAGGGTAATATGAAACAAATGTAGGATCATGGGTTAGAAACACTCTCCCCTCCTACCCACTGTTGAATCAAATCAAAGCAGAGGGAGGAAGAATAAACACAAAAGCACTGCTGGGGTGAATCCATAGTGAAAGGTCTGAAAAGCATGTCCCTTATCAGGACCTCATATGCTGCCCACACCTATGGCTCTGTCTCCTCCAGTCAGTGTTCACACTGCTGAGTGTGAGACTCAAAGATATTAAAGAATCATAGAATCATAAAATAATTAAGGTCGGAAAAGACCTGTAAGCTCATCGAGTCCAATCATTTAACCAGCACTGCCAGGTTCACCACTAAACCATGTCCCTAAGCACCACATCTACATGCTTTTTGAACATGAAATAGAGCAGAACATGCACATGGCATGTAGCTGTCTGAAACAGGCTGCAGCTATATCCTCATGAAATACCTTCTCAGGAGTTAATCTGCAAAACCTCTGCAGAAATTTTTCCCTGCTTAAATTTCCTGAGCCTGCCAAAAAAAGCTGCAAGCAGCCTCAAGTCATTGCCCCCTCCCTTTCCTCTCCCTCCAAAAAAGTCATCAGGAGGGCTCAGCAAAGCACATTCAAAGAGAAAACAACCAGTCCCAACATATGGCAAGGCCTCTTGGAGGTTCCCTTGCAATATCCTTGGTGATCAGCCTCAGAGGCACACGAACATTTTCATTTCACAGTAAGCCTGTCTGTGCCCAGAGCACTCTGAGCTATTTGGAGCCGTGACACCTAGGGCAGATTCCTCCTTCTCTAGCTGCATGGCAAGGCTGTGTCTCAGACAGAGCAACCACCCTCCCCCAAGGCAGCCCCCGTGTTGAGACCCCGTGCCCCTGCCCTCCAGCACAATCCTGAATATTTAGGTAGTGCACTTTGGACTGAAGATTTTCAACTTTCCTCCTCCCCCCAGGCCCTTGGACATTTCTGCTGTCATTTCCATTTAGGGCATTGATTTGATGGTGTATTCTTCATGGAATCTCTCAAAGCCTAAACCCATACACCTTTTCCAAATTGTTTGTTGGGTGTTTTTTTACTGGATTTTGCAGTTTTCATGGAAAAATATGTAGTGATGGAGTTGGGAAAAAAATGGTCAGGATGGGAGATGATGTAGAAATTCCACAGCATTTCACCAAAGGAGGAAGGTAAAACCCCAAATCACCATCTCTTGCTTCCTTATGTTATCCCAGACATTTTCACCTAACACCCCAGGTCCTGGAGTTGAGACAGATATCAGGGCTGCAAAGAAAAGCCTTGATATATGCAAAACTAAGAAGCTAAAGGAAGGTCATAAAGGAAAATGAAAGGAGTATGATATCTGATAATTTACTAAAATGTGACTCAACCCCAGGGAGGTTTTGGCATCTGAGTTTTTGAACATCAGAATTCATCGAAGCCGAGAAGACAGTTAGCATCTGAGTTTTTGAACATCAGAATTTATCGAAGCCGAGAAGACAGTTGGTCTTTTGGGTTTCTCTCTAAAGACACCAAGAGATGTGTCTTCCCTTTCCAAGCCTCATACCTACCGCAGTCTGGGGACTGTCCTCGTCTCTTGGTGCCTGGGACCTCTTGCCCCTTGGTGTCCACACACCAGCACTGCCCTCCCTGCTGACACTGCGTTGGTGTGTAGGTCCCATCAGCAGCACAGGATGGCACGTA
>NW_008690672.1:66449-69875 GCF_000695815.1 Acanthisitta chloris | reverse complement strand
GCCTCACACTTTGAGGGGCCTGGAAGGAAACCAGCATACATTAACAAGGCAAAGCTTAAAGCTTCAGAGCCATCTCTGCTTGATCCCATTGTTTGCCAATCTGGGAGGCAAAAACTGAGAAAAAAAATTAGTTTCCTGATTGTTTTCAGTGACACTTTAAGTCCTGGCAAAAAAGGATAATTCTCCATCCTCTTTTCCCCTGGAGAATTTGTCCCAGGCTTTTCCACTGGCAGTATTCATTTCTGAAAACTAAACAGAAGATAAAACCTTAGCACATTTTTCACCCATAGTTGCAGGTAGGCACAGCAGCAGCATCTGACTCAGGGAGCTGTGCTGGAGGCTGGGAGACCTCTGGCCCTTGATGCCAAAGCATAGTTGGTTAGCAGAGACAGATGTGCAGCTTGGGGGTCTGATTTGAAGGCGAACATCAATGTTTCTGAATAGAGTGAGGCATTGCTCCTGCAAGTGGAACTGCACCTGACTGGAGATTTGGGCTGGGACTACCCTATTTCTTTATTTCCCTCTGTAGGGATCTGAAGACCCTATTCCTGTTAAAGTGGCCTTACTGGCAGAGAAGCCAAAAATTCATGAAGTAAATTTTCTGGTGTATTATCTTTCCTATACAGACCTTTACCCTTCCAACAGAAATTTTGGTTGTTTATATAATCCTGCAATCCTGCAGCCTAAACATTTCTCACCTTCTAGAGCTTTCCAGCTACACTCAGCTACCAGGCTGAGGGAGTGAGAGCATCATATCAGAGAAAGCTGCTCATCAGGGGAGTCTGACAACTTTCCTAGTGCGAGTGGCTTCAGGTGGCAGTGTGAGAGCTGGGTAAGTCACCAGAGCATCCCTCTCTGATGAACAGGGTCACATCTCCATCTTGTGGCTGCTACAGCTTCATCTGTGCTGACAGTCACTGCAGCCCCAGCTACAGAGCTAAGCCAAAACCACTGTGCAGTGGGAGGGGGAAGATGCTTTCCAGACTCCACAGAATGACCAGCTTGTCCCGAAACCAGAAAAACTGTGTGACTGTGGCCAAAAGACTGACATCAGCATCTGCTTAATATTTCTGGTGATGCAATTCCTTAGCAAGGATCAGACAGGAATGTCAGAGGAGTTTTGGGAGGATGAAGTATCACACAGGGCGTTCAAACTTTGTCCAGACAAGGCAGTTTTCTTGGACTCTGCTGTAGGATAGAGGAGGTAGCTGATCTCCTGTCTCACAGAGTTCACTGCCTGGAGGCAGAACTCTCTCCCCATGTGCCTGCCCTGACCGAGATAGGAATGGGCCCAGGGGCAGATTCAAAGTCCAGTTTTGATGGCTAAGGCACTACAAACTCTTGTGTGGTCTCCTGGGGATGGAGTATGTTGTGGTCAGTGCCTGTTTCTGAGTGTAACAACATAAATTAGGGAGCATTTTCCCAGGCTTTTAGTTTAATAAATCATCAGGTCCATCTCCATAATCTCAGGGCAAGAGATATGGAGAGTTCAGGGAATTTCAACTAATGTGAACTTCCAGTGCATGGGAAAGCATTGATCAGAGCACAGGTACAATCTGCTGTTAAGAATGTACAATGCAGAGCAGAAAAGCCTATTGCAATTCAGGGACCTTGACTCCTGCACTGAAACTGTGATATTACATGTTTTTACAGCAAGAAACTCCTAGAACCACTCCCCAACGGCAGCTGTCACATATGAGTTGCAAAATTGTCAACTGATTTACAGGGCATCACCTGGGTGCTACTTACACCTGAACTTGCCAGAGGTAGCTAGCTGAACCCCCAGGAACCTCCTCTGCAGGATCCGATAGATGCTGGTCTCTGAGAACGTGCGGGAGAGCTCCAGTGGGGAGAAAACTGTGTCGTAAACTTCATCCAGCAGCAGTTCCAAGCCTGGCAAAGACAGACTTTAAGGACAGAGCCTGGTTTTAAGACAGAAGCCACCTAGTTTATACCAGAGTATCAGAACTGGGAGACTATCAGGAAAAAGCAAACCAGTCCTCTAAACAGGCCGAATGTGATGTTATACTGCATAACCCTAGTGCACTGCATTCATGCACCCAGTGCTCCAGGCACCAGCTTCATTCTTTGACATCTGCCAAAACAAGCAGGAGAACTGTAACTGGTCATATGCTGTGGTTTTGTTAGGTTCAGTCTGCAATAAAAAAATTGATAGAATTTTGGAAACTGATTTTACCAAAATCCATTCCTAGTCATTCTGATTACATACTAGAACCAAAGATGTTCAGTGATTTCCCTGAGTGCACGAAGTTTTTGAGAACTTTTCTCACTTCTGGGAATTAAATGTTGAAGTTCTCATCTATCATCTAAATTTTAAGCTATTGTGTATTGCACTTCCCCCCTTTTAAAAAAATAAAATTAAAACCACAGTATCTAAGAAAATTCTGGAAGTTCTGGTGAGACACAGGAACAGGTTGCCCAGGGAGGCTGTGGCCCGCCCTGGCTCCAAAGCCAGGTTGGATAAGACCTTGAGCAACCTGGTCTAGTGAGGTGTCCCTGCCTATGGCATGGGGGGGTGTGACTAGATGATCTGTAAGGTCCATTCCAACCCCTAAACTTCTATGATCCTCAACCTCCTCTTTCCTCCTTGTTGAAAAATATCATTCTTTCTTCTGAAGTGTCCCATCAACTATTAACACACCTGAAAGACATCCTGAGACTAGGAGAGAACAGGAAGAACCACCTAATTTCCCTGCCCATGGTAGGGAGGGTGGACTAGATGGTCTCTAAAGGTCTCTTCCAACCCAAACATTCCAAGATCCTACCTGAGCAAGAAGAAAAGAGTTCATTCTCCATGCCCTTTATATTTCCCTGCATTTGCTAATTGGACATATTGAATATGATGCAGCTTTCTAGTGTGGGCAGAGGTTGGACATTCCATATTCCACACTATTCCACCATCCCTAAAAGGACAGGATTAGCTAATAGCAACAACTTCATTTGCTACTGACTGAAGTGCTACTCCAAAGGGTGTGATTTCATTCCTGAGGTCCAGTCTTTCCCATGTGCATTACACTGGTCACAGTGCTCCTACCCTTTGTAAGAATGAAATTGAAGTCCCAAATGAATGTGAAGACTGATACTTGTTGTTTGTCCTTTCCCTTCGAAATTCACCACCACTCAAATTAAAGGATTAGATGCTGGGGCACTTACCAGTGTCTGCTAACTCCCTCCCCAGACTGTCAGCACAGTAACAGTACCCAGAGATCTCCGGGAACTTCTCCCGTAAGGAGCTGAAGGTTTGGAAAGCCCTTGGGAGCCTGGAAGGAAAAGTAGCCTACTGTGAAAGCCTGGAGAGACCCATCAACAACAACAAAGCACCATCTGTTTCCCTCCTGAATTTGTACAAGGATGTCTGCAGAGCACAAGGTCAGTACAAACCCCTTTGGTCTCCTCTTGGCAACC
>NW_008690672.1:59971-66433 GCF_000695815.1 Acanthisitta chloris | reverse complement strand
AGCAGGATGACAAATCTCCTAAATGCCATTTTTTAAACAGACACAGGACTATCTTCCTTCAGACAGATTTCTGACCCTTCCTAAGCAGGTACCAGGCATCTAACACTCATTTTCAGTTCTGTACTCATCTTTGAAAGCCTGTTGAAGAGTGTAAAATAGATGGGTGTTGGCTTAATGTTATCACAACACCCATTCATTAGCTCCTTCTACAAATCTGCAGAGGATGGCAGAGTGCCTAAACAAACAGGTTGCTTCTTATTCCCTACATGCCACATATGCTTTCTGCACTGAATTAAGTACAAAAGCTGATAAAAGCCTTGCTAATATTTTTCATTTTCTGGGCATGGCTCAACAGATCAAGGAGTAGGAGAAAGGGTTTCTAACATGCTACAAGTGAGACTGACTTTTATTCATGGAGATCAAAGTGTTTCCAGTGTAATATTCTAGGAGTGACAATAGACAGATTCCAGCAAAGCAACTATTTAAGAAGGAAAATTAATAGGGTCAGAGTTGTAAAAAAACATAATGAATGTGATCTTAACTGACAGACATTCTGGGGTTTCTCCAAGCACACAGAAATAAGTTTTTCTAGGTTCAAAGTGCCAAGTTCCAAAACAATCATATTATTTTACAGACACATCCCTTTACCCTAAAATACAAGAAAGGTCTGGTGTCCCAGCTGCATGTGGCTTATTTGGGAAAACCTAGCAAGAGGGAAGTGAAGTTTTCTGTTCAAGGTCTTCAGAGAATTACACCAATTAGTTTTTTACCAAAGAAGGACACTCAGCAGTAGGAATATTGATGGGCTAGGTCCTGATTAACTGGGAAAAACCAGTTTACAGCCACCCTGTGGATCTGGGGCTGTGACCAGGCTCAATTCCAGTGCCACCCTCTGTCAGCCTCAGGAATGCTCTGGTGTGTGTAGCCTGTGAACAGCAATAAAACATTTGTCTGGCTCAGAACCAGTGCTCAGGTGAGCAGAGCAAGGAGCCTTTGCCATCTCCAAGGCTCTGCCTGAATCACAGAACATCTTGGGCTGGAAAGGCTCTTAAAAATTATCCAGCTCCAATCCCTCTGCAGGGACATCTTTCACTAGATCAAGTTTCTCAGGGCCCCATCCAGTCTGGCCTTGAACACTTCCAGAGACAGGGAATCCACATCATCTCTGGGCAATCTGTGCCAGTGCATCACCACCTCACAGTGAAGATTTTTTCCTAATATCTAAATCTACCTATCCTGTTTCAGCTCACAGCCATTCCCCCTTGTCCTATCACTACATGCCTTTGCTGAAAGTCCCTCTCCACCTCTCTTGTCACCCCCTTTAGATACTGGGAGGTGCTGTAAGGTCAGCCTGGAGCCTTCTCTTCTCCAGGCTGAACAGCTGAAGATGGTACTGCTTCCTCAGGGTATCAAGGCACAGGCTGGGGAATGCAGGGAGCAACAGCCTCTGCCAAGGACTGAGCTGGCAACCTCGATGCTGTCCCAGCAGTGCTTGAGTCTCAGAGCTTGCACATCCCTGTGTAGTGCTGCTTTGCTCTGGCACCCTTCCACATCTTCAAATTAAACCACTACTGACTCCCTACACTTTGGATTGTCGAATCCTGCTCCAGTGCTTACCCTGGCATGCTAAAAGCAATCAAAATGCCATACTTGAGGGCACAGAGGGACTCCTGTCAGCATTAAAACAATGCAATTAAAGGTATAAAGACATGAAGAACATATTTCTATGGTCTTCAATGTACACATAGACACAAACAGCTTGGGGTATTTCAAGGCCTTTCAGCTCCCCTGGATTATCATGCACTGGCCACTGAACAATTAGGTATATGATCTTTTCTGTGCACTGCTCATGTCCTTGGAGCTCATCACCTCATCTCAACCTCTAGCTGAGTGAAACAGGATGCAATGAAAAAACTCTGCATGCTGCTTTCTTTCATTCTCGACATTAAGAATTCACATGTACAATTATGCTGCTTTTATAGGGGGCAGATGTGTAGTCATATCCTGTCATTCTGGTTATTTTTGTTCCAAGCTGAGAGTACAGTTAAATAAAGTACAAACGGATATAAATGAGGCCCACACAAGCAAGAGGGCAGAACTTTTCTCACCTTATGTGGAAAACTCACTTCCTACCATATTTTTTTCTTTTCTCAGACTCTTTAACCACAGCCCTCAAGACAAGTAGCAATAACATAGAGTTCCTCAGCTATCAGAGGTAGTCCAAAACAATGGCAAAAGCAAAGGTAACTACATATAAGTTATGGATAAATTAATAGTATATCAGCAAGAATGCTTGCACTCAAAAATACAGGAAAGTAAATAAATATGAGGTTGTTGACCTTGGCTTCAAACTGTGAGTCTTTGCTCTTGCCTTCCAGCAAAGACAACTCATTACTGATTTTTAATAGCAGGTTTGCAGGTTACCCTTTTGATATCTCTTCTGCACAGCTCAAGGCACAGCTGCCTTTCTCATTAACTATTCAGAGAGGCAGAAAACCAAACCATGTTTCCTTCCACTGCCAGAAAAATGATACATAATAGGGTAGAACCTCTGGTGAGCTGAGATGAAGACACTGACTAAATATCTTCAGTCTGATTAAAACTATAGCAAGAAAGTTAAAAGATCTTCCTTTACTTTTGATTTTTTGATCACTCCCATCAATCTGCTACAGGGTGTTCTATATGACTGCCCATCCAGGCACAACCTGGACACAGTCTGTATGAAATAAGTAACAGCAGCCAAACCAAGGTGAGGCAGGAAATCTGTGCTCATCTTTCTTTTCAAAAGTCTTCCTTTTGGGAAAATTTTAGCCCCAAGCTTCTGAGTTTCTCCATTTGTTTCACTGGGGGAGGTGAGGTGGGGGTAGGGAAGGTTTAACAAACTAGTTTATTCTGGAATATTTATGAAGGGGTAGGGAAATGATTTTGGAAGTTAGTTAGTATGGCATGTCTAGATTTAAAAAGTCAGTCCATAGAACCAAAGAAAGTTGCTCCACTGGTTCTACATGAACATAAAATATGGGTTTAAATCCCTGTTCTGCTGTAGTCCTTTGCTGGGGAACTCATCACTTCAGCTCTGTACTATAGCTCCCTGTTTGAGGAAAGGATAATGACATTTCAGGCAGGAGTAGTGTGAAAATAAATATATTAATGACCTGAAATACTCAGATATGATAGTAATAGGTTAAGTCAATGCCAGAATTAGAAAGGTATACAGCTGGGAATGAAATGATCCTGCTGTGATTAATTACATGACACAGACACAAAATTAGTCCAATCTTGCAGGTTTTTGCAGCCAAATCTCCCAATGGGAGAATAAAACCATCAATTTAAAGCATTGATTTCTCCTCTGTAATTGCTCTTTTAGAATTTCCACCCTCCACAGGCCAGCAAAGAAAGCAGCCAAAACAGACAAATTTGCACTGTGCATTTGGGCCTGTCTTTCAGTTTTGCTTAAATTAAAAAAACAAAACCAGCAAAATCGACATTTGCAATAAAATTACCTTGTTGATACAGAGTCAAGTCAGAATGAGATGTGACATTTACTCCACTGACCTCCACAAGAGAAATGTGCTGACTGAGATGCCAAGTCAATGGCACTTTACAAGAGACCAAAAGGTTTCTCTGGAGAGTCTGAACATCTGCACCAAAACAAACTCCTCTCCCCTCAGTTCTCCTTGCCCATCCATTATTTCTCCATCTCAGTATTAATTCCCAGCTCCTCCACAGGACAACAGCTTCTTGTTCCCACAGACAAGGACGTGATCCAGCATTCTGAAGCCTTCCCCAACATTCTCCAACTACCTAAAGCCAGCACAGTTATTCCTCACTTGCTGGTTCACCTGTGTTGAGTGACCCTGGCACTGCTGAAATAGATGAGAGTTTCCAATCATCACATGGAACTTCATCTTTGAATGCTGCCACTTGTCTGTCTGTCCACCTGTTTTCATTTCCCATATGGAATCATCTTTCCTACCTCATATACACATCCAAATTCTTCTATTCCTCCTGCATTTATCTCATTTTCTACTGTCTGTGTGTCGGTCTGAGAAGTTGCCCTGGCTACTATTCCAAATACAGATCACAATTTGACATCCAGTGCTGTGTGAGGACACACCAATTAGACTGCATGGATGGAATATCAATTATTTTTTAAATCAGCAAATTTAATTCAGAAGAAAAATGTTGCTTTACTTGGTTCATTCATTAAGAGAAAACAACGTCATGTGTGGTCACAGAGGAAGGGTTTCATGTGGAAAAAACAAACAAAAAAACAAGCTGTAAGACAGTGCCTTGAAGAGGTATGCAGGGCTGCTTTCCTGGTTCAGAAGCCTGAGATCTTACCTGTTGTAACTATGAACGAGATCAAAAAACATCATGTCTGTTGTGTTGACAAACTTGCACTGGACAGGCAGAAACTCTCCATCTGCTGAGCACTGTGGTGGGCTCTTCTCTCCAAACCCATGCAGAATGCGACGGTCTCGGATCTCACAGTTCCCTGGACCTGATGGGTAAAAAAACATAATGTTTATTGGTGTTTTAACTTCCCATGGACAGCTGAATAGCCATCCCATTGTTTGGAAGGATTTTACATTCATTACATTGAGCATGGACACTAAGGTGCATCATCTTGCTTTTATGAGGAGCAAGAAGTTGAACTCAATAATCTTATGGGTCCTTTCCAACTTGTGATATTATTTGGTTCTATGAAACAGGGGACTTAAGTGCTTCAGTTAAGCACCTATACTTCTATAGGATGTAGGTTGCAGTGCCTAAGCTCCTGCTCTTCCAAATTTCATTCACACCAAACCTTTCAAACCTACAAACCCCATCATTTTGTTGGATATTACTTACACTGCACTGGTCTTCCTCTTTGCCTGGTGCCATAAATCTCCATTCCTTCTGGATCTACACACCAGCACTGTCCCAGCTCTGTGTCACATTGCACTGCATCAAAAGCCCCTGAATCCAGGCACTGAGGGACATAGGAGATGCTGCTGCTGTTGATGTATCGACTCACCAAGATCCTCTGCTTTTGCAGCTGGCAAAAGGACAAGCCTGTAGCAGTACCAGAAAGGGGCACTATTAGAGGAAGGTTCTTGTTGGGTGCTGAATCATTTATTAAGACAACATCTGATTTTTCTCAGAACTACAAGTTCTGAGAATGCCACCCAGGTGGCATGAGGGCATTGATAGACTTGAGGTTATGAAAATTGGTATAGAGAAACCCAACACAGATGGGATTGAAGCTCTCCAACTCGAAAGCCATTACACTAAGTCAATCTTTCATTCATAATTTACCTTACTGTGACCTTTATGACTATGGACATCTAGTTGTATCAAGTTTCCACAATAAGCCGTGAAGAAACTCCAGAACTTCCACCAGAAAGTCCCAGCAAATTACAACAAACTAGAGTCTATCAAAGTCTGGGGCTAACCTATTCTCGATTTCAGCAATTCAAATGCAGATTTAAACAGTTCATTACCCTAACTGAACAGAAAAAAAACTTGTGACTTACAAGAGGTGGGATAACCATTCTGTTTGCTGCCAGGTACCTCAATGCCATTCTCATCCACGCACCAACAGGAAATACCATCCCTACTGCACTGAACTGTCCTGAAGGAGATCACAAGTAACACATTTTATTTTGTTGGTGACAGAGTCCTTAGTCAGTGCTGAACATAAACAAAAACATAAAGCAAGCCAAACAACTACAAGTACTTTAACGTCATGAATAACAAAATCAACAAGGGATGCATTTCTGGTCACTCTACTCAATGGGAGCTCTAAATTCTAGTAATTAACTGAGCTTTTCAGAAGTTGTAGATATTCGACTTGAATTCATTGGGGAAGCAAGCAGGTTGGACAGAATTCTGATTCTCATTATCTGAGATTCACCATACATTTTGAGACAGTTTCTAAGTCAAATCTAGAGGGGCCAAAGTCACCACCAGAGGCAACAAGATAATAGTAGAGAACATTACAACCTGTACTCAACCTCAGCTTTAACTTACTAGCTTCATGAACCTTGTGCTTTTTTGTTCCATTACTGCCTTTAGAAGGAAATCCAACTGTGCCACACAGCAGGGTGGATATCTTCTCAGTCAAGTTGGCTGAGCTGTGCCAGCTGGCACACACATTTGCCATGAGCACGTGCAGGAAGACAGAAGCTGCATTACACAGCAACCTGCACCAGGTATTTATTTAACACGCAAATAATGCTGCCAAGATTAGCCTGTTAATCTTAAATTGACCTCTTATCCCAGAGAGTATTTCCAACAGGGAATTCGTTCAGGAGAGGCTGAATCTACAGCATGGCTCAGTGAAGTCACTTTGTTTCCTGTACTCCTCACCCTCCAAGTCCATTGATACAGAGGCTTTCCTAAACAGGCTAAAACTTTCCTTAGCAATGAAAGGTTACACCATACAACAGCAGGGGTGAATTACCTGAACTGGCCATC
>NW_008690672.1:54455-59952 GCF_000695815.1 Acanthisitta chloris | reverse complement strand
GCTGAAAAAGCCTTTTCCCTCTGAAGTTCACACGGACGCAATGGTTGGGAATCTGTCTGATACTCTGAAAGCAGGAAGAAGGTAAAAACCCCTAAGGGTGGTTTCATCCCAGACCCATTCTTATCAAAACCCTATTAGTGCCACTGCTGCATGGTAACAGCCCCACGTTCATAGGTCCTCCCTGGTTGTTTCCCCCATTGCTCCTTGTGTGCATTTCTGTGTGGGACAGCACAGGGACATACCAAAACAACTCACAGGTCTGACAGCTGCAGAATGACCACATGGTGGAGATGCTCACGAAACCCTTTCCCAGGCCTGTATTTAGTTAGTCTCAGCTCTGTTCTATATTGGCATGGCTATATTTTTCTGGTACCTGGGGGTACTTTACTTACTCAAAGTTACTTGTGCCTGGGGCACTGGGGCAAGTGATCAAGTACTGAAGCCACCTAGCAAGGAAACAGTCAACTTCTCAGTTCTTAATGCATTCAAAGCTGCATTGGGCTGCTGTTTTAGGAGAATGATTAAATTCATTAAGTTCTTTTTTTACAGAAAACATTAGTTGATCTGACATTTTCCTCATCCTCAAAATCTGATGAATGTCGTGCTCATAATTCGATTGACTAGTTCTATAAAAATACAGCAAACAAATCAACCCATTGAGACAGTGATTTAGAACAAAGATTCATTTAATCCAGTACTTGGTCTGAGTGTGACCATGCATATTAGTGCAAACATGTGTCTTCTTATGCTGAATGCTTTTCAGCCTCCAATAATTCACAGCTCAGGGACTTCTTTAACCACAGATGCTTCCTGAGCACCTAAGACCTCTCAATGGTGTCTGTTTTGTGAGTTTTGACTGTGTCCCCTTAAGACCATGTGAAAATTTTCAGGAGACTGTAAGATTTTAGGTTATCTCATATGTAGGCAACAACATGTAGGCAAACATTTTCACCTCAAATGTGACTGAGCCAGCTGCTCTGGGATGTGCAGAGATTCCTGTGTACAGTGCTGGAGAGGATCTACCAAGACATCTGAGTTAAAAGACTAATTCAGTGATTCAAACTGCTGGTTGTGCAGATCTATCAAACTCAGACCAAAGAATTGGGGGCAGCACTTAGACTATCCAGTATCTTAAAGTTCCAGACTAATTAGATGATGGCATATACAAGTCGAAGATGTAATCTTTGGACCTTCACATTCCTGCAGCACCAACTTTTCTTACCCTTCTTACCCTTACTCCTTTTCTACTCCAGCCTGTTCTTTGTGAAAATCTTTTTTTCCACAAAAAACATCCAGGTGTACTAATTCAGATAAGCCTGACCACTTAAAGATCCTTACAGCTTATGATCTAACCTGGAGTCCAGACTAGGTTTGCACAGCACAGAGTCACCAGCTGAGTTGGTAGCGTGAAATATTTGAGATCATTCTATACTTCATCAGAACAAAACACAGAGCATTATAAAGATCACAGGAGCACAGTCACCACTGGACACAGGCAGAGAAAAAGAACAAATGTACTTACCAAATATATTGGCCGTTGCTATGCTAACAAAGCAACAAAGAAGGGCACAAAATGGGATGGAGCCCATCTTGCGATGGGAGAACTCCATCCCCTTCTGTCAGTGAGGCAGCTCTGTGCACCCCATGAGCCTCCACACACCTTTTTGTAGGATCCATCACCCGGATGGCTTCACTTATGTGATGGTAGACTGGGCACAAAATCGGGTGAGTGACGCATACGATGCTTCTGAGAAAACCACAAGAGATCCATTCACCTGGAACTGCCCTCGTGGTTCTCCTCAGCCAGTTCTCATCCCTGCTCCAGGGAGCACACCTGAGCCTGGCCACTGGAGAGGAGAACAAGTGGCAGCAGGCACAGTGGGTGGCAGAGGGGACTCAGTTAAATTAACATGAAAATTGAGTATATTGACATAACCCCAGCCAGAGCCCTGGCTCACACCAGCACCGTGGTGCAACCAGCCTCTGTGCTCTCTATAAGAAGGGCATTTTTTTGTGTTCCTAGAGAGCTGAGCCTGCTGAGGAACAGGTGAGAGTTAGGCCTCCAAGTGTTGCAGCATTAGGAGTAAATATAACCCATAATGTGGTTAGTTATTAAGTGAAAACCAGGATGGATGCAACTGAAGGGAATTGAGGGCCAGAGACAAAGGCATTCAGTCTTTTGCTTTTACTCCCACTTAACACTGTGCATTTTAACACAGTCAAGTGTCTGACACAAGCAGCTTAGCTTACTGTGCTTCATCCTCCAGTTGTGAGACCAGTATGACCATGAAGCTTGTTAAGTCAAGCTTTTTGGTACTAACTGGTACTAATTACATGCAAGATCCTCAACCCCAAACATATCTGAAATATTCTTTCCTTGGTTCCAGAGCATCACTTGTCTGGAGCCTCTTATGACTGTCAGTCAGCATTTCCTTGCACCAGGAATGATGAGAGCTCAATCTCTCTTGTACAAAGGTGGACGGTCATATAAGCCCCAAATAATCAGCTAAATAATAACAGCACATGTTTGAAGCTGAACTTAAGTGGATTCCAAGGAAAGTGAGAGCAGCACTCTTATTTGTGATTCACAGATACTTGACAATCTAGAAACAACTCCACTGATGCTCTCCTACAGACCAAGACTGTGCTAACAGTGATCCAAACATCCTTCTGTGTGGGCTGTAGACTGCTGCCATGCCACAGTGTTTGATGTACATGGTCAGTATGATCCCAAACAGCAGCACAAGCTTGCTTTAGCTTGACTAAGCTTTTAAAAATGAGTGGAACTATATTTGGAATTTGCTTTTAAGCGACCTAATCTGGATTTGAGGAAAGTCAGTAACTTGCAGAAAGATCAAACTGGGAAAGATGAAGAACGTGTCCAAGTGTAGATGACAGACCAAAAAAAGCAACCTTTAGAGGCATAGATGACAAATCCTGTAAGACCCTGATTAAGCAGGCACAGAAAGATACTAAATTCTGGATTAGCACAGCAGTTGTAGGGGAATATACATGCAGAGCAAAGGAGTCCAACCAAATAGCCAACATGCACTAGGGTGGCTAAATCAGGAAAAGAAGAAAAGTTTGACAATGACATATATTTCTAACTCAAGTGTGATTCAAGAGGCTCGTTTGTGTCTGACCCCCCGTGGAGGGGCATGAAAGAGCCCAGGGGCAGCAGCTTTTGTGCTTACAGATACCACAACGTTTCCAAGCCACTGAAACACATACCCAGAGTGTTTTGGGGAGGGGGGTGAGATATTGATTTAGAAAAATTTTCAAAAGTTATTAGAAAATTGTCATTCATGTTCCTTGCACAGCAAATGTGGAGAGAAACAAGCTTATTAAGGTTGGTACTCACTTTCCTTCTTTATTCTTTGCTACCAAAGGTCATGATAACAGAGTACAGAAGTCAGGAAACCAAGGAGGTATCAAAGGGCTATTACTAACAGAAAGAAGCACAAATTCACAATACCTACATAGTGTTGATTCCCAAGACCACTTTTATTTCCCTCAGAAACATTCAGAAAACAACCTGTGAACTATGCAAGTAGGGAAGAACAGCCAAGACTTCAAACTCTCAGAAAACAAAGTGGGAAAGTGAGTTTTGGCAATTGGCATCAGTTAAACCACTTCTAGACATACGTCAAACCAAGATGGGCATCTTGGTACACATGTTCAATGGGATGCAATAGCCCATGAATTAAGAAGGAAAAAAAGTTATTTACAGAGCAATATGCATAATTCACATTCGTCAGAGAAAAAGAGGCACTTGTCTATGCCTGGTCAAAAATAAATTAAGAATATCCTTGCATAACCTTCAGTGAAGGGACAATGGAATTGACCTCTATTTTTAGCAGCTGAGAAAAGATGGAATGATATTTTAGATTAGCTCAGCAATGAAGGGCAGAAAAGGAATAAACACAAAAGGTCCCTGTGGCCAATACAGCCTTAAAACTATCATGTCTTCAAAATCATTGATCTAGTGCTGCAAATGAGAGTATTGTTTGTTGTACACACTGGCAAAAGCTCCTCAATCTATATTGCAAGCTATAATTGTTGGGGGGGAAGATAAAGGTCAATGAGATTAACCATTGAAATCACAAACCTCAAGAGAAAAGAATACATTTATTCATGGTTCCAGTTCTGCATACACTTTGTTAGCAGAAGAGGTTTGTGCACCTGCAATTTTTGCATCTCAAAAAACCCAAGGATAAAAGATTCCTGTGTATGAATACATAGAAATCTGTACCCACAGAAAAGTTACTCTTACCCAAATGAAACTTGAACCTGAGAAGTCAAACTTAGCTTAAGAAAGGAACTTGAGGGAGCCTCCTGAAATGAGGCAGCAAATTGGAGGCAAAAATTGTAAGAACTGAAAACATTGTGAAATTATGCCCATGTGAATTAGTTCATTTATTTTAAAGTAATCAACTTTTTCTACATTAAATAAAGCACCAATATTGGACAATCCTCTCATATGTTTTAAGCAAACTATGTAAAAACACAGACTAACACCATTTTTATGCTTACAGATAAAGAACTAAGCTTTACATTCAGTAGATTTTTTTCAAGACTTTGTGAAGCACTTATCTGTATCATCTCTCATTAAGTTATAAGAAGTCCTCACATGATGCAAAATTAAAAAATGACAAGGAAAAGAGCACAGCCCCACCAGATAATACATGTTTCAGTCACCTTACAATGACATGTTCTTCAGATTGCAAAAATGATGGGCAAGTTCCAATAACTTCCATGCTAAACTTGGCTAGATTAGAAAATGGGCACAGGACTTCTCCTTTATTTTATCATAATTTACCATCTGGCTCTTTGGTGAAAAAAGAACCTAGAGGCCCATGTAAGAACATTTGAATTTGCCTTCCTCAATTCCTGCAGAAATTGACCATTTCTAGGACAGGTAAAATGGCTCTTTTTCTTACATACTCATTGGAGATAACACAGTTTTCCTCTATCCAATAGTACCACAGTGATTAAGAGTAGAAAACATTTATTCTATTCTCAGAGCACCTGGGATGCAGACTGGTTTGCAAGCCCAAGCAGGACCAAACTCTGCAACACATGGTGACACGAAGAGTAGATTTGCACCTTGAATCGTTTCAGTAGTTGTCAGAAACAAGTAATGGCAGTGAGATGCAGTGAGAAAAGACAAGACTAGTCACACAAGGGCAGCAACAGAGTGCCAAACTCCAGGTGTTGGTTGAACAAAACCACTTGGGTCTTTTTGATAACGCAATACTTAACCTCCTCTGAACTGAAGGCAACAGCTTAGAGCCAAAGGAGTCAGAAAGGAAGTTCAAGAACAAATGAAACTCCCACCACACAACAAAGCTGTGAATTCAGGAAGTCACCAGGGGAAAAAGATGGATTAAAGTCAAGGAGCACAGATCTGTCAGTGACTGATGAAACTGATGGACTGCATAAAAAGGAAAGGAAAGGAATGCAAAGGATGCAAACTGATGTAAAGGAAACATCAGTT
>NW_008690672.1:0-54438 GCF_000695815.1 Acanthisitta chloris | reverse complement strand
AAGACCAATTTGAACAGATCTTTCATAGCCAGTATGTTTGTACAGATCTGGCATCTTATTCCTACTGCTGATAACACACTGGGCTGATCAGATGATTGGTCTGACCCAGGAAACCTCTTCATTAAAAAAAAGTGTTTCAGTGCATTGCTCCAAGATCTGAATTTGGCCATGCATATTAAATTTGAGAGATTGCTTTGAGACTGTGGCTTCAACAATGATTAGAATGTTTCAGAGTTAACCTTCTGAAGTTTACACATATCTATTCTTTCTGTGAACAACAGAACAATTTCTTTGTGTTAGTAACTCATTGAGATTCTGTTCAATTTCATTAATCTGCTGCTTGTCATTTGCATCCCATCCACAGGATGTCTAGAATTTTTGCAGCACTGCTGGCTTGTTTTCTATTACAGTAGAGTCCTGAACAATTTTGTAGGCAATATTAAATCACTAAAAGCAAATTGAGGTTACTTTGCGATGACACTCATTCTACAAAGGCACAGCAGCCCCTTAGAAGGCTAAAGTCTGCCCACAAGAGATGCCATCTCTGTGAACATGTTGAAAAGACATTGTCTTCTAAGAATCAAGTGCACTGCAAAACCCAAACCCTGAAACTGTTAAATGCCAAAGCAGTTCAGGAGCAGAAAAATCTTCTAATTACTTTGCCAAACAATAAATAATTCAACACTGTAAATAATTTACTAGGAGCATAATTAGCCTACAGGCTAAAATACAACTGAATATTCCCTAAAGCTTTGCAATGTAGACAAATAAATGATATCAATGGCTAAATATAACTTACAGACTAAACATGTGACTGAAGATTCCTTAATGCTTTAAAACTTACTCAAACACTCACTAGCTTGCCAAAAGAAAAGTCCATGGAATGGGAGCCCAGGCACGTAACAATCTCAACAGACCTTTATTGTGAGTATTAGAATGCAGTCAACATTATTGCTATTATAAAAAAAAAAAAAACAGATCACAGAAGAAAGTATTTTGCTTCTCTCATAGAAGATGTAATCATAGTGCAGTGCTGCCTCTCTCAGAGTGTTTAGTGACAATACACTGATGCACATGGCTAGAGCTGAACAGAGGAGGCTCTGGCCAGTTTTAAGGAAAGGAAGGTTGCTGTTTGAAGCAAACAGCAATTGAACTAGCTTTAGTTATCCAACCCACAGAATGAGGCTGGCTCCTCTCCCACTTACACACAGGACTGGCGTGTATGGAAAGCGAAATTCAGTTCTGAACGATTTTTCACGCTAGCTCCTCTCCCACTTACACACAGGACTGGTGTGTATGGAAAGCGAAATTCAGTCCTGAACGATTTTTCACGCTACTTCATTTTCTCCATGTGGTCTCCAATTTTTCATTTGAGCTGTTCAGGCAGGAGCAGAATGGCTGCCAAATGCACAATCTGCTCTCTGTGCAGTGTATTTTCACCATTGTTACATGCTCTGTATTTGTTTTCCATATATAAACAGATATACACATAGTGTATAATATTTATTGCTAAAGACAGACCCTCACACCCAGTGCCCAGGACATGACAAAGTAGAATAAAAACCATTACTGAAGCATGTCAAATAGCCTCTGCAAAACACACACCCAAAGCCATACGGAATCAGTACAGCAGAAAAAAATTGTCAGCTAATAAAATGTAAGAATCATAACAGGCATTTCAAAAGTGATTAAGCCTCTGAGTTTAATAAGCACTCCAAAATTAAGGTGCATATACTGCAACATTTTTAAGCAGTAGAGAGAAAATCTACAGTTCCAGTGTTCTAAACCATCCTGTTTGCAAATGAATGGCATCATTCCACACACTCCCTCCACATATCAGCACCTCCAGAGCTACTAACAGGGCAAGGCAGTCAAACAGCCTGACTGCTCACTTCTGGCTATGAAGCCTCTGCCTGCAGTGTCCTTCCCACCTTCACTTGTTGGTTTTTACATCAAGCTCCAGTTCAGTTCAGGATCTGTTTTGTGTCTTTTAAAGTTTCAGTGAAGAAAAATGGCTGCAGTTTCCCTTCAACTACAAAGGAAAAATACTGTGGTTTGTAAATATCAGAATATTTTTATAATTGTACTGTAATGTTTGAACAACTCCTTTACAACCCAAGCCTCAAGTCGGTAAGGAGCTCTGAGCCAAACAGTGCCAGACAGGTTTTGCTGTAATATTCATTCAAGTCCAGTCAAGGTAGAAGCCAGGTAGGACAAGAGGGAGATCACCACTAGCACAATGTAGAAGTTTACTTTAAGGAAGGCAGCAAAAACAGCTGAAGAGTTTGATCATCATACACACACTCCAACCATACACAACACCTAGGACACACTGGAGGCTGAGGACAGAAGAGCAGAGGAGACTTTTCTAAATGACTGCTTCCCACAGCAGCTAGAAAGAACCGGGCACGAGAACAGAGGAGTGAAACCCTCCAGGCACCACAGAAGCCAGAGAGCAGAAAGCTGAAGAATGAAAGGACAAACAGATGAAAGCTGCTGAATGAACAGATGAGAAGCTCATGTAAAGGCTCAGATAAAATTAAGAGAGACAGGTGGATGTCAGCCATAGAGACTGCACCCATGGAAGAACAGTTTCAATTCTTTGCCACCCAGTAAATACAGGAAATCTATCAGAAAATTGCAACCCATCTTCTTTGTCTATTTGAAAGAGGACGACATGCTTCTACCACCGTAAATCACTCCATGGCTGAACAAAGATCTGTGCATCTAAGGCCAGAATATCCAAAATATGGGTGCTAATCAACTTACAGCTACTCAAGAAAAGGGTTAGCAGGAAGCATCTTCCAACCCATTCCCTGACATACGACTTGAAGTACCTCCACTTTGTCACTGCAACATGGCAGCCCAATCATGTCATACCAGATCACATCACCAAGACTGCACTTCATTTACAACAGCAATAGTGCTGTCCTACTGCCATCACTGCTGCTGAGACACAGGATTCCTGAAGTAGATGCCTACAGTATGGTCACAGGAAGGAGCAGACTTTGAACCACCCTGATGCCTCCATTAAAAAATAACAACCACCCTCAGACAAAAAGCTGTGGGTACTCAAAGGCTCCACAAGTTCACCATTTAGCTCTGTGGAATCACAACAGGCTTCTGTACAACAGCAGTTCTCTTCTATTACTATAAACAACTTAGACTTAGCGAAAGGCAGCAGCAAATTTAAACACTTCACCTTTCCGATCACGTCTCAAACAGTCCTTACATTGCCATATACGTTTCCCTCAGAGGGTCTGCCTCCTCCAGCAAACAGCACAACTGCAATTCACACCCTGATCAATGATGCTGCAAATAGGCTGTGCGTAGACCCCTGGCTTATTTTGAGAGGAAGCAGGAAGACAGATAGAAAATGATGCCCACAGGAAAAAGATTCTCTCAATAAGGCCAACTAGGAAGAAGTACTGTAAGAGTCAGATCACATCGGGGTTGACTGGCACATGAGCAAAGCAATCAACTGTAGGTTACATTCTGTGCAAAACACTTAGCATTTTTATGGCACTTGACTTTTAAGTGTTTAAAAGAAAAAAACTTCAAAAGCATCTCAAACCTTTGAATACTTGAGAAACTGGGGCCAGAAACTAATGTTCACATGTTACAGACCAGCACCACAACTTGAGAAAGCAAACTCAGACAAGTCTGTGAAGCATTTGAGCAGTACACAACGTATCCTAGCATAGTCCATATGGACACTGAGATTGTATTTCTTAGAAGATATGAATGCTTGCAGGAATTTTTATAATATGTGACTACACAATGAAGATTAAAAAAGACTGAACAGATTGTTTTTATAAGCACAGTCCATCCTGAACAAGGCAGGATCCTGAGGGATAAAATTACATGTTCATGTAAATTAAGAGGCGATTACACGTACAAACAGAAGACACATTAAAGCTGCAAAGGCAACTTCAACTTTGACTTTACGATTTCCTTTTCAGGATACCATTCCTCCATCTGCACTAAGAATAAAACCTCCATCCTCCCCCCTGAAATCTCTCAGTCCACCTTCAGTAACATTTACAATTATATTACATCACATGCAAGCACACACATTGCATAATATTGCTACGGTGTATGCTGCATAAATTCTGTAAATACACTCCACTTTGTTTCAAAGTAATTAATCTGGATTTACACTTCTCTTATACAGTACACACAGTACCACATTCAAGGATATGCAGCAAGTGAATAGTATATAAAAAAGTCTCACATATCCAAAAGCAAGTAGGTCACTCAACTATTCATACTGTTTGAAGCAGTTATTTAAGCATCAACTATATAACACAGAGTATTTTATTTATTAACAGTTGCTATAAAAATGTCAACAGCTCCTCAGCTCTTATGTTCTTTCTGCATTATGAAGTTGCCAATCATTCCACAGTTCCATGTTACCACGCAGCTCGGTGATGTCTCCTACAAGCTTGATGTGGGAAGACTTTTTAAATAGCAACTGCTCTGTAACAGGGGTTTACACTTTGCTTTGGCCATCAGGAGTGATAACTCACTTCAGATATGATAAACAAACAGGAAAGGTCAGGGTAGGTTTATTTTAGCAATGAACCAGCCATGCTGCTTTCTTTCTCAATAATGGTTTTATCACGAAAGTTCAATGCACTGGCTGCAAAGTCTTTCCCAGATAATCCATCTTTGGCACATTTTTCAATTGTATGCATCCTTAGAAGGCATTCCAAGATTTTTTGATGGTCTGTACATTATAACAATCACTTTTTTTACATTTGTATGTAGATCAGGAAGAAAAGTGGAAAATGTAGAGTATGCAGAATAGTTTTAATAAACAGTTTTACATACAGTACCTTACATATAGAACAGTGTGTTTGCAAATTTAAATAATTTTTGAATGTACAGTGGCTTGTACTCTTATCAAAAGGTAAATTCAAGTTTACTGTCTATCGGTTCTAAAATGCATTTATACAGATAACTAGAACGGATAAACAGACGTGAGGCATAAAATGTTCAAGTATCTTAACCTCCTCAGTTAAATAGCCTCCTTTTAACAGTCATATTTTACAAATTTCAAAACCTGTACATACATTATTTTCAATTTTAGAAACTGCTTGTTAAAAGGTAACATGAACCACCAGTTCTTATAGTCTATTGTAATAAAACTAGACATGTGTAGATAGACATGTGTATAGTATGTATATATGTACATGTGTGTCTATACACATATACATACACATACAGACATGGATGTAGCACTCGGGTACAGCGGCAACTTGTAAGCACAGGAAAAGTCCTGGGCTCAAAATCCAGCAAGAGCTAACAGAGTAGCAGGTTGCCTTTGGTTTCGTGACATTTCATTTGCTGAAGCTGGAAGATTTTTTGAAAAACATCTCGGATAAGGTATCTTGTGATATTTTCTCTAGTGGTTTAGTATATTCACAGCCACAGACAGTTTTGCTGCTCTTGTCTTTCCTCATCCCAGCTGAGAATGGTAAAGTTTTCAGAGGGCCAACACCAGAACAGAGCTACTCAGGACAAAAATTGTACCTTGGATCCTGAATACTGCACTAGAACACTAAAAAAAAACTTCGGATGGATTGGTGGCACTGAGTAGGACTTCTGAAAAAAACCTTCACCTAAGACAGAATCAAACTCTCATCCCAGTGGTTTTAATATTATTTGGCACATCTGACACTATTTGCCACTTTTTTTTTAAAGAGTCTAGGGGTGCTGTACTAAGGATTTCTATTTTAAAAAATATTTTAAAAAGGAGACCATGGTGGGCAATTTCTTCCAAAAATCAAAGCTAGTATGCTCGTTTTCCTGAACATTGGTGAGAGAAGGAGATAATCCAAAAACTTTCCTTGTAGAGAGGATACAGATCTCTCCATGTCTATCTTTCACTAGCAAGAAAAGAGGACTGAATTTTTAGTCAGCTGAATTCTGCTAATTTAGAAATGTTTGCCAAAGGTTTCAAAATGGTAGCACTGCTCTCCGCAGAGTTTTTGTTTGTTCAACTTTCTTGTATCTGGGAATTTACTTGTTTAAGGTGTTAAAATCCTGAGAAATTGACACTCCTTGGTAAATCATTTTGAAGCCTGGACATTGAATATTCATATTTTCCATATAACAGATCCTGACTCTAAATTTCTTCTCTCTCTAAAGCTTCAGGCTATTAATGTACTCAGCAAAGAACCAGATCAACGCTCAGCTTTTTTTTGCTGTCTTCCCCTCAGTCTTGTGGCTAGTAAGAAAATTCACTGTAAAGAACCTATTTTTATTTCTTTATTCTTCCTTTTGTCATACAGAGCAAAGTGTTGCTATTTGCTGTACTTTCCCCATGTCAATTAAGAGCTGTTTGATGCGTCGCTTGAGCTGAGGCAATCTTGTCAGAGGGTCTGGTGGTTCCAGTTCTCCAGTGAAATCAAGCCAGCTTTCTAGAACTACAGGAGAAGAACAAGTTGATTAGGGTAAGTTTCAAGAAACAGTTTCCATAAAAATTCAACTTTTCTTTCTTACTGTCTTTCCTAAGAAGGGAAAATACACTGAGGCTGTTGTTTTTATTTCACAGAAGAAAATTTCATTAGGGAGACACCAACTAAGTCCATGTTTCTCTTGAACAATCAAAACATATCTTCTGATTTGATTGTTACTATAAAAAGGTACCTGGGGATAAATTATACCCTCATAATTTACCATCTACACAAATAAAAGCAACTTCAGTTTACAACTGTATCTTTGACAGCTCTGCAACAGAAAATGCAACCCTTCAATGCAAGGCTTGATTCTGCCACTTTAACAGGCTCCTGTGGACAAGGCCAGATTACAAAATGGTTTTCCAGTCTTCACAAAATGTTTTCAAGGAATTTATATGCTTGTAGAACCAGAGAGGGAGAAGGTTAACCCTGTTAGCCTAAAAATATTGCCCAGTAAAAGCAGAAATATTGGAAGCAAAACTGCAAATAGAAATAAGACAACTTTATTTGTCAAAAGATAATTAAGGACTCCTATGATCAGCCTACGAGTTCCCCTCATTCCTAACTTCTATGACTGGCAAGTAAACTTCTGTGCTGTAATATTCTCCTATGCTATAATTTCATTCAGATTTTCTCATGAAGACTGAATTGCCTTCACGAAACCAGTTGCTTAGTAATACATAGCAAACCAAAGTTGAAGGCAAAATGAACACATCTGTTTTTCTTTCCTATCTATTGTCAATTGCTAGAACAATCAGGCAACAACCACTCTAGGCATAGAAAAATCCATCAACTTCATGATCCACGTCTGGACAAAGACTAGACAAGTCATCTAAGCTTTCTGAAATCTGCCTGACATCACAAACTTGAGCTCAGGGGTTCTGAGTGCTTAAGCTACTTTACTGGGCATTGAAAACTTATGGAAGGGGGTGGGGCAATCAAGGGTACAAGCTCTGCTTATAATTTTGGGACCCAAATTTGAACACAGTACTTAAAAATCCATCCTCAGTGCCTCAGATCACCTCGAATACATTGGCTATGAGAGATGCTATTACAAGCGAATTAATAAGTATCTGGAAGTGCAGTTACCATCAACTTCTTTTTCAATCAGGTCCATCCTGCTGGTGACTTCATTCTGTACATTCTCTATATGGGTGAGGAGATTTAGCTGCCATTGAAGATGTGTGTCCACTTGTTCTTCTGAGCTTTTTCTTTCATTACAAACAAGCACAGTGTTTCCTTCAGCAGAATTCTTCTTCATAGGAGCAACAGAAAGAAAAAAAATTGCCATTTAAGATGATTTTTTTTTTTTGCTTTAAGCGCTGGTGTTGATTTCAACATCTGAGTCACATGATAAGCTGTGCTAGGTTAGAACTGTACTTGTGTCTACTTGACAAACAGCATACTCAAAAAGCCAAGTACCATGACACATCAACAGACTAAACCAAACAAAATGCAAATTCCGTACAAACGAGCATACATACCTCTTGCCTCCTCTACCAGCTCAAAAAATTTGTTAAATGCAGTAAGATAGATTGCACTTCTGTGCCCTTTTTGTATTTATACAACTTAAATCAGGAAGTGCTGAACTGCATGGGTCTACTGACACCAAAAGTGTGAAAAGCCCCAAGGCTTGTTCCCACAAAGGAAAAATCCCTAAAATGCAGGAGTATCTAAGATGTCAACAATCACTGTTTTGCACAAATAAACTGGGCATTCTATTTGCTGATGAAGACAAAAAACTTCTCTTCCTACCTGCTATGGTCCCACGTACCTTCCAAGCACAGGTCTGGGACAGAACTGAACATGCCTGGGGACAGTTACAAGGGCAGTAACACGCAGAGTTATGCAAACAATGTACCTGAGGAACACTGACTTCTTTGAAACAATTGGTATTTTCACAGCAAGTCAGAGACAAGACACAAGCTCCTAATCTATATGGATGTTTCAACTACTGGAAGGAAGTATACCAGATTTAATGAGTTAAAATGTTCAGCGACTCTATTAATTAGGGGAATTAGCAGTTTCTACTTTATATCCACTATGACTTCATATCTGATCAAGTTCTTTCACTATTGAAGATTCCATTTCAGGACTAGAATGCTGGATATGTGTGCTCACAGACTGTCAGTCCATGGCAAATGCCAGAGCAAGGAATTAATTTTATTGTATTAATTAATACACTTCTCTGAAGTGCTCAGCTAACTTTCCACATCACATAAGAAAAAAGTGATGTTAAGTCTGTTATTGGAGTATTTCTTCCTCCAGTCAAGAATGGGAAGAGTGGGATGACAGGAAAAGAGGAAAATAGGGACTGATAGATTTTAGGTTACTTCTTAAGCAAAAAGCTCAACTTTTTTTTTTTAAGACTTACAATCAATTTAAAAAAAAACCCAAAGAAAACTCACTGACCTGCTGACAGCTTTATCAGCAAGTCATGGGGGACAAAAATTGTTCATCTCACAATGTTCATTAAAGGAGTTATTTATCAAAGATAGATTTCAAAAGTCATTAAAGCCTTGAAACACCTTTCAGATAAAAATCTTTCTTCTCTCAAGATATCAGGTTTGCCTCCCCAGTGTTATCAGTATTCAAACTAATCATATAAAGGATATTTCCAAGGTAAATAAGAAATGCCCTACTCCTTACAATTTTCAGACCCTCTCTAAAACTGCAAAAATGCTATTTTTCCCTTGCTGCATAAGGACCCAAGTCCATAATTCTAAAACCAAAATCATGTTTCAGATGCCTCCAATAAGCGAGAGAAAATTTCAAAGCTAAATAACTTACATCTAAGTAACTCCATAAAAGTGTCTTGTATTTTTCCCTTCTAATGACCTCTGCATTTATTCAAATAGTCAGTAAATGCTCCTTGAAACAAAGCACCAAAATACAACAGGTCATCCTGTAAGCTAAGTGATCAATGTAGACAATCAGGGAGCAGTGGCAGGAGAAGCAGAGTACAGGATTCAGCTCATGAAGAAGAAATGAATGGCAGGTTCAGGTGAGGAAGCTTTGTGCTTTCAGAAGCAAACCCAAGGAAACTAAATACAATTTTAAAGATGATGCATAGTCCAGAAAGGGACTTTATAACAGTCAATCTACACACTGTTTATAAGAGAAAAGAAGGTATGTAACAGAACTGCAGACTAGGATAAGTTCAAGGCTTCTGAGGGATGGTAAAAAGGAGAATTCAAAGCCCCAACCAAAACTTTGACAAGGAGAGGTAAAGAAGGCACCTTACAGAGAAGTCAGATCATGTAAAGTGGCCCTACAATGCCAGTTTTAAGGTAGGTGCAAACATTCATGGAGAAACCAAGGAGAGCTTTTCCACGCCTATAATGTTTAGACAGAAAGCCTTATTTCAGATATCAAGGCTGACCACTGACAAGGTGAACTAAGGTGTCCCAAAGGAAAGAATACACTGACACTGCCTCAAACACATCTTTTTCTGGTTTAAAACAGAGAGCACCTAGCTTTTTGGATATGTGCTTGAGAGTCTCTGAAGGAAACATCAGCTTTGTTTCACTGCTCACATATATTTTCTTTTAATTCTAACTGTATTTATACTATTTACAATGACAATTTAAATTCCTGTTGGAAGGAAAGTGTGTTTGACACTGCTGCACATCTCCTTATTACATAAACTGAATACAGTCATAGGAATAACTGTGTACTAAATCACACCCAGAATGAGCCAAAACTTTCCCATTCAGACTATACAATTTACATGCCACATTTAAAACTAAAAGATGTATCTTACTCATTTCTTCCATGCCAGAAACTGTACTTCGAAAGGAGGATGAGTTGGGCCATTTATTCTCACACAGTTGGTATTATAGAAAACAGAAAAATTTGTTTTGCTTTTTGCTCAAAGAGAACTCCTCACTAAAACCACACGAACAAACCTCAGACCTTTTCCACCACATAATGGAGTCAAACCATTAATGTACGAATGAGAAAGAGATGTTTAAATAGCAAAATATAATCCTGACTAAAAACCTGTGAAACTTTTAATTACAAGAAATATGCAATAGTAAAATCTTGAAAGAAGTTCCACATGAGGTGAAATCAGTTGGTCAGGAAATCGTTACTTGGATGGAATTCTAGATAGCATTGCTATTAAAAGAAGAATATAGTACAGTAATAAACACTATTAAAAAAAAAATCTGTTTAACAAACAACAAAAAACCCTTCACGTGTAGATCACAGAACTGACAGAAAACCAGAAACCTGTTCCATCTTCCACACCTTGCAAAAATCACCTAAGTTCTGTTCCAAGACCCTGTGTTTTGAGCATAGGGGTTTTTTTCACCTCAAAATACTGGATTGAGAATAAAGTTTCCAGCATAGGCAACACTTAAACCATACTTCGCATTTCATTCACCAGCTGAAATATATATAATCCACCTGAAACTATTTCAGTGATCCAACTTTGCTTCTTGCGATTTCTGCTTACGTGATAGAATATGTCACCTCATAACAATGAGCACTTTGAAATACTTGTATCTACTTCAGTTTCATCAGATTGAACATAGTTTTCCAGCTAAGAAACTTCCCAGATGAACAATGATACTTACCTGCTCATTCATGCCATCATCTTTAAAAGAATATTGTAAACAGTTTTTATTCTCTGTGTGAAATTCCTGATCTTCCTCAAAACTACTTGTATCTTCATCATCTGAGCTCATAGTGTCAGTGATTGCTTTGCAGTCTTGACTAAAACTCTGTGGTTTTTGGTAACTGTGCTCACTTGTGATGTATGTTTCCTCCATCTTCTGGGGTATACTGGGTCTCTCTTTATGGTTTTGACTGTGACACGTCCTTTCAGTTAGATTAACAGCATCCTGCAAAGTCACTAACTTTTTCTCTACCCCAACAGTTATTTGTTCTTGTTCTTTTCGCATCCCTGAATAAGCCCAGAGATGAAGGTCTGGGTGATGCTTATTTCTGCAATGAAGGGGAGGGAAAAGAGCAAGTTAGAGAACATCAGTCACAGCTCTGAACTATTAAGCATCCAGTCCTGACAGATCTCAGCTATTGATAAGCACCATTATCAAACATGCAAGTATTCCCAGGCCACTCATCAATTTAGGATAAATCAAGAGTGTCCTTTTAACACAAAACTGACTAACAAAAAAAATCAGCAATAATCCCAATATACCATATCTGCATGGCTGCTGAACACCTAACTCCCACGGAAGGTGAGGGTACTTTAACATCTCACACTTTAATTATTTAAACTATGATACAACAATGAACTTTAATGTGAGTGAATACTGGATATGGAGTAACAGCAGTCTCTGCTACCTGAATATATAAAGTTGGACAATAAACCCTGGACTGACACTTACTTCAATATCCCAATCTTCAGCTGCAATCCGTGCAATACTTCAGTTACACCGTACACGTCTGCCAGTAGCTGATGTGTTGACACAATCTTTTTGGCATTAAGGTGAGAGTAGTTCTCTTTCAAAAACGATAATCCACACATGTGCCCATTGTTCAGCCACTCCTTGTCATAAAGATATTTGGCACTCCACCTCTGTCCTGGGGTAAGCAATAAACAAATTGAGGACCATCCAAAGCCACAGAAGAATCGTATTTACAACTAGAGAGCCATAATTATAGGCTGTACTCTCCTAAGTGCCTCCTAACATCCATGAAAGGATGGCTGAAGATCTTGCTATTAATGTATTAGAATCTAGTTTTTGTGGATTAAGAGGATCCTCTTAACACTTGTGAAAACAAAAATTAATCTGAAAACTCAAAACCTCTCTAAATGGCATATGACACTAGAATCTAATCACTTTTGCAAGCAAACTGCATGATATTAAGAACTGTGCTATTATCAAAATAAACACAATAAAAAAGTTTAAATTGGGACTTTATCTAAGTACTGCAGCTTACTTTCTTAAATAAAAGAAAGCCTAAGTTACCAAGAGAAATGTTAGTGTATTTCATTTGGATATATCCAAACCACCTAGCTTGTTTCTAAAAGACAAATACTTGGTTCAATACTGAAGTCAGTATCTATTTATTAGTAGCCAGGAAAAGGCTTCACAAAAAGCAGATGTTTAAGTTATCTGACAGCAGAGTTCTTACACTTTGAGGTGCCTTTCACCACACTCTGCTGGAGAGGGTATCGATGTCCATGGGCATTAGGTCTCCCATGCTATGGTAACATCTAGTCTTAACCCAATCAGCATGAATGAGCATTTAGCTTATGTTTCTACAATGACTTAGTAACTATTAAAAAACTCTAACAAATCCAACCGAAACCAAAACCAACCAACCAAAACACCCAACCCCAAACTAGAAATGTACAATGCTAATTACTAATATTATTGTTTACAACAAGGAACCCAAACAGACTGACCAATAGCTTACACTCAATTTCCAATCAGACTATCATCATATACAGAACAAAGAATGGGTTGAGGGAAGCCCTTCATACCTTTTAGGAGAATACCCTGTCTATCTCCTTTTTGCCCATTATCCCAATACACTTTAAAATACTGACATTGAGAATGACCTTTTTCTCCTGACATAGAAAGAAAAGAAGTAGTGGTTAGGAAGGGAGAGAAGATAAAAATTAGGGACACAGACTCTGCAGAGCAGGGGAAAATGAAGTACCTAGTACAGTGCAAGGGAAGAAGACAAGACAAATTAGTTGGGTTTAGTAAGGAAAAGCTTGACTGCTCAAAGAGACACCACACAGAACTATCGAACAAGACTCTCTAGCATCAGGTTCAGATTCAGATTGGGGCAAATGGAACAAGTCACATCTTTCCAGCTCTATTTTCCTAATATTTCTTCTCAAAACCAGCTAATAAAAACTGCAAACAGTTTTCAGATTTCACTTCTTAAATTCAGAACAAAAGCAAGTTTGAGGGCGTAGTCTCATTGCCTTTTTGAAACAGCTAAAGTGCTGGATATTTCACCAGAAGACAGGCATGTGCATTTGCATCAAGTGTCAGAAAAAAAATACACAAAACTTACTTCCAAATTGTAGTTATTCTCCAAACAACTGTTAAGAAAAATGGGTTGGTCACAGAATCTTCCTAATCAAATATATCCAAAGGAAATACTTCTCCTGGTTATTACAAACTTAACCTAACCACCTCAAGTTCAAACTGTGCTGTTTGTGCACCACTGTTTACCATAAGAAATGCCTCATTTTTCCATATTCTGCATATATACATACATATAGCTCCACACCTTTAGACAATTCTGAGCAAACACAAACATTGTGAAATTGCAGCTAATCTGAAATGGCATCCACAGCATATTTGAGTGTCCTATGGCAATGTGTCCTTTTCCCCCAAAAAATATTTCAATGAACAAATGTGATTCCAAGTACTGGCAAAATGGATCTCTGAACAAGAAGGTTTTGGAGGAATCAAGTTTCAATACATAAAGCAATGATAGCCGAGTTAATGACTAAGATTAAGCATAGTTGACCAAGATGCTACTAATAGGAAAACAAGTATCTGCTCAGAGCCAAACTTTAGAATCACTTGTCCCAAAAGAAGTGTAACAGACAACATAAAACAGACAAAGCTTTAACAACTAAAGCAATTTGCAACATCTCTGCTCAGAAGTCCCAAGCAGAAAGCTGCAGATAGAGGTGGTTTACCCATACCTGGTGGATCTCTGCAGATGTAACAGATGTACTGGTCTGGAATGCTGTCCTCCAACAGTCCCATGCACACACTGTGCTGCCAACACAAGCATTCTTCACACTGACAACAGAAGCAAAAACTGAAACTGAGATAAGTAGAGCCAAAACATCAGAAGCTATTTCTTGTATTGTTAAAATGCAGAGAACAGCAGTTTAACTTGTATAGCTGGTTTGAGTAAGATTATTTCAGTTGGGCAATTTGTGCTTGGATAGATAAAATCATCAAGCTAAAAAAAGAGCTTCAGTTTTGAACGTTACCTCAACCACAAATTCCAGACTGAAAGAAACCAAATTGTAGATGTAATATTTAATAATATTCTATTACAACATTCAGTATTTTAGCACCTACATATTTAGTAGTGAAACATAAGACAGGAGTATAGTATCACAGTAAAGTAGAAAGATAATGTAATACATTACAGCATAACAGTGAAAAGTAGAAAACTCTTCAGTTTAATTATTTATATTTACAAAGCATCTCTCCAGTGCGCTAGAAAGATGTGTGTTTAATATCGCACCAATGGAAAATCTAAAAGAAAAAGAAAATGGAGAAAATGAAAGAGGAGAAACAAGAACAGGAGAGCAAGATAGAAGTGGTAAGGCAAGAGGGCCTAGAAACAGCAAACCAGTTGCTCTCAGTGAGATAAGACACGAAGAGGGAAAAAAAAATAAAAATCAGGCTGTCATTGGACTTTAGGAACAGGCAGAAAATCACCTCATTAAAAGACATTTCCCTTTCTCAATTCAGTGCTTGCCAGTGTTGTAAATATCTGCTGGTTTACTACTGCCCACCTCCTCTTTGCTTTGACATGCTTTTGAGCATCAGCCTACTGAAAACACTGAAATCACCACCTTTCCTCCTGTGATACCACTATGGCTACGATTTCCTCTCTCTCTCTCTCCAAATATTCCTACACCACTCCATCTGTCCACACTATTACCACAGCCAAACTGCTCAGTTCTTCCACCACAGCACTGTATTTCAGTCTATTCCCAGGGACAGTCTGGTGTCCTTTTTCAAGACTCTTCCATTTCCAAAAGACTAAGTCCACTAACACAGAACAGCATTACTTCTTTCCTTCAAATCTCAACTAAAAAGGCTCCATACTTCCAACAAAAACTCTGCCACGGTAATAGTTGAATACAAACCTGGTTTTTGAGTGGGGTAAAAAGACAACAGGAAGTTCATAGCGCTATTTTTTTTAAGTTATTGACAACCCAGTTCTTCCTCATTGTTTTTGGTATGTGATTTAATCTGCACATTATCAATTCCTTGAGAAAAAGGCTTGAAATTAGTCATTACTAGACAGGAAAGTCTCCCCTTATTGGAATACAAATAAATAAGCAGCAGCAGTTGCAATCCATCAACACCCAAATGCTGTGCAGACATCATATACTCTTCTTCCCTTTTAGCTATACCAAATTAAGACGTAAATTCTCAGCAGCTTCTAAAACCTGGGAGTGATATCTAGTTTGTGAAGTGCTATTCTAAGATGAAGGACACACATCACAGTACTGGCAATATTAGTGTCTGCATAAGAAAGATGCTGCATGGCTGAGGGACATTTACAGTGAGCAGAGAGGTGTCTACAAGTGGTACTGCAAAGCACAAGGACCAAACCAGAAGGGCTGATACAATCAGGATGGCTTTGGGACAGATGCAACTGTTTGTATGTGGGAAAAGATCCTTCATTTCAAATTGAGCAACTGGCTATAAAGTAAAAGGTTAATCTTCTTTACAAACATGTCCTACATATCTAGTTGCTAGAGAAACTCCATCCTCGAGCAACAGTTCTGCATACACCAAATAGAGCCAAGTCAAGTGCAGAGCAAAGAAATATTTTGTTATTATTCACTTTATTACAGCTTCTTACATAACTTCGGTCTCCAACACAGCACAAGGGCACCTGCACAAGCAAGATGTTGACATGGAAAATATAACCCCACATGCCAAATTTCTTTACCTGAATCATAAATCCATTTTCTTCATCCAGTTCACAGATGCACCTAACAATTTCATTAAGAGCATCATCTTCATCCTGAGACTCTTCGAAGTTAGTTGAATCAAAATCCTGGTTGTATTCATCACCACTAAGTAACAAACTCTCTGTGGAAGAATCATCCAAGAACTCCACATCTGAAAGGTCTAGTAAAAAATAAAAAATACATGTGAAACAAATTGTGTGTGGAGACACAACACTTCACAGACATACAGGAGGGTTTGGCAGCTAAAAATCTTGACCTGCATACAGCAAAAATTGCTCTCAAACACACTGCTAGTTTTTATATCAGACTTCATATCCCTTAGCCAGGAGAGGCTAAGGGAGTTGGGATTGCTTAGCCTGGAGAAGAGGAGGCTCAGGGGAGACCTTATCACCCTCTACAACTCCCTGACAGGAGGTTGGAGTCAGGTGGGGGTTGGTCTCTTCTCCCAGGCAACCAGCAGCAGGACAAGAGGGCACAGACTCAAGCTCTGCCAGGGGAGGGTTAGGTTGGATATTAGGAAGAGATGTTTTTTACAGAGAGAGTGATCAGGCATTGGAATGGGCTGCCCAGGGAGGTGGTGGATTCATCATCCCTGGAGATTTTCAAGCTGAGACTGGATGTGGCACTTAGTGCCATGGTCTGGTAACCACGGTAGGGTTGGACGTGATGATCTTTGAGGTCTCTTCCAACCAGGCTGATTCTATGAGTCATGATGAATTCTGCAAAATGCCTTTAACGCACTCTCCCCAGAAGCAGAGTAGCAGCACTCAACCCAAGCAAGTACAATACAGAACAGCTTGAGAAGTGTAAGCATTTTGATTTAAATAGACGAAGGATAACTCAGTCATCATATTTATAGTTACAATGCCAAACATAAACCAAATTCCTTCCTTTCAATCCTCTTTCTTAAAGAATAAAACCTATAAACTGAAAGCTGCTGTTCAGCCAACCTACTTTCTCCACTAAGGTCAACAGACAAGATAGCTCTTGGATACTGGTACGTTGTGTTCTTCTCTGAGAACATGCTGCGCAGAGTCAGAGAGCTGCCCGAGGACCGCGTTAAGGGAGAGGAGCACCTGTCCAAGAATTCAACAGAACTGTCTTCATAATCCGAATAATCTGGAAAGTTAAAAGAAAAATTGTTCTTACCAAAGTCAATAAAAATTCATGGCAAATGCAAAAAACCAAAGAATACTGTGTACAGACTATACTGCGACATTATGTTCAGGAGTAAAGAATATCAACACTGAGGTATCAATATTGATGAAACTGTAAATACAAAGTGGCAAAAGGTCTTTGTAACATTTTATTAAAAAATCTCCAGTAGGAAACATAAAAAGTTTAATAACTAAAACAAGTATAACCAGTTTAACTCCCCCCCACCTCTGAACGTGCAGAGAAATAATTTTTCCTCAAACATTCTATTTCCACAGCCTTCTATTTCCACAATTCATCCTGTACTATCTGCTATCCTTAGAGAAGCTGCTGGTCTCTCTCTTTTGCCTTAGCTCTGCTTGCAGCACTACCAACATTGCCACCTAGAAGTAACCACAGACTATCCTGTCAGGCTAAGTGGTAACAGCTCATCTGCACACCTACAGAGGAGCACAGGGAACCCAAAGAAAATTCTCTTGGGATGCTCCCATGCCCATTCCAGGAGCCATCAGTGGCCAGGATGGGCCTGGGAGCATCCTAGGAGAATATACAGAGGTCCACAGGATGATGATGAGCAGGCAAACAACAAACACACCCAGGCCTCTCTCAGGGCTTTCCTAGCAGCACCATCACCTCCATTATCCAGGTGTGAAACCCATCACAGTGTTACTCAGAGCAGCTCTCTGAATCACCTTCTGGACTAAGGGCAGTTGCAGGCCAGGTGTGGGGCACACTATGGGATGCAGGGGTAAATAATTTAGGATTGCAAATGACTCGTTATGGAATGTCTTACCACATCTTCCATTGGTAATTATGAGTAGCTATCCATCTACTCCTCTTAAAACTTATTACTTTGCAAATAAGTGAACAATGATATTTTATAATGTATGAAGAATTCCTGCTACCACCTGTAACTCGTTTTCTTGCAAAGGGTTCCACAATACCCTTCTCTCCTAAACAACCTTCCATGAAGTCACTGCTCCTCTTTACTTTCTCCTTCATCAAAAAATACTATTTCCCAAGTGTATTTACCATAGAGGAGTCAACTCAATGAGTAGCTGAGTTGATTACCTCATGCTGCATTGCCCATCAACCTCACTGTAACAGAGCAGTATAAATAACAGGTATTACCTCTCTTCTGCACATGGGTTTTATCTAATTAGTAAATCATGCACATACACAGAACAAAACCCAAAGGTTTTGTCTGGGTTCTTTTTGTTTGTTTTCAAGCTTAGTGCAAAATGTATCTGGAGCACACAATATTGTTCCTGCTTCCTCTTCTTCCTCAAGGTGCCTCAATTTGATTCCAAACAAAAGGATCATGTATCACAACATTACACTCTGTCCATGCCTGGAGTAGAGTGAGGGACAGGAAAGAGTCCTGTTTCTTTTGACAAATCATTGTTCAATGGGCTTTTTCAGGGTCAGACACTGGAGTCAGAATCTGCCAAAGCATTTTTCTTTTTTCCTCAGCTAAAGAAAACCATCAAATCCAGACAGAACTCTGGATTGCTAAAACCAGATTTTCATAAGATGAATTTGCAAAGGATAAAATGCTCAAGTTTTATCCACACTGCTTACTGCATCTGGATTTAAAATACCTATTTGTTGGGACACTGGGCATATTTTCTTCTAATATTTACAAACATTGGATATACCCCTAGATGCTGGAACCCAATCATGGTACCTCTGCCAAGCTTCTAAATTTCAAGACAAGCTGAAGGACAGAAAGACCACAGGAATTAAAGAAAAAGATGAAGAAAAACCTAACCTGCAACAAACCACATTATGATCACAACAAGATAAAACCAAAGAATGATACTGGGCACATACCTAACATTTACCAGTATCTTCTTGTAAATACTCAGATGCCTTCACAGTACAAGTAAAGAACTCCCCAAAAATACACAAATTTTATAGCTTAAAACTATATTACTCCAATATAAAGACTGTGAAGTACACGAAACCCACATTACTGCAATTCACACTCAAGCACTGCATGATTTGGAAGCATTTTCATCTTATAGCACAAGTTTTGGACACAGAAACACATAATCCACATAACATAATCACCATTTGTCAAGGCAACAGACAAGGCTGTTACAACAGAGATGCCAAGCTCAGCTGTTAAGGATTAACTGGTAAGGAGGGGCTGCAATGTAAACAGCAAAGACTGAAATTTAGCAACAGAATAGATACAAGAATTTTAATGTTCAAACAAAATAGGTAGGACATGTATAGAGAACTTCAAATGAAGAATTAAAAGAGAGGAAAAGAGCAAGCATATCTTTATGAGGAAGAAAAAATTCTATGAAATACCTGTGTCTATCATGTAGAGACAGGCTACAAACATAAGAAAAAAAAAAGAGGTCATAGACCTAAGTGTCCTTTCCATATTTAAGACCAAAACTTACTCTTTGCAATTTCTAAAATTTGACATTCATAATGTTTAGAAACAAGTTTCACTATCTAATGCCAGAGATCACCGAGTGGTTTTACATATTTAAAAAGAACATAAATTGAACTTACCATGCTGTTTAGATTTCTTCTTTTTTTTCTTCTTCTTTTTCTGTTTTGATTTATGATCTTTTTCCTTCTTCTCTTTTTTCTCCTTTTCTTTTTCTTTCTTTTTACCTGAAACAAAAAAAAATCAAAACAGTTTAAAACAGCAGTACTATTCAGCTTAACCTAGATATGGCATTCAAAACTGAGTGTTCCAGTTGCCTAGTCAGATCGAAATGATTCAGTTAATTTACATGATATCTTGGGCACATCTCTTATTAATTGCTGGTAGAATGGGTCAAAGGAATCTCATTCAACAAATAATATTGTAGCATTTTAAGTATTACCAAATCAGATACCACAGCAGAAACAGATACAGCAAAGCACACAAGACACATAACATCATTTAAATGGCTTATAACTGCTAATTTACTTACAGTTTAATACAAAGATTTGAGAATGAGAAAAAGCTTTCTGAAGTGCAAAATTCCCAATCATAAAAATAACAGTGTCCGAATAACATATATTAGACCTACAGAAAGATGTTGGAAGGAAATTTCACCATCACAAATCTGGGGATGCTGTCAGCACTTTGTACTACACAGCAGCATCTTCATAGGAAACTGATTCTGACCATAATTTGACACATTTTTTACGCTGCAGTTCACTTTTAACCACTGTTGGTATACACATGAGGACAAGTACTTTAACTCAGAAAAATCCTATTTATCCTGTTAATTTTCCCCAGACAAAATACGTCCCATAACATTTTCACTCCATAATCATTTCTTAAGGAATCAGCACTGAGACAAATAATGACTAAATTAATTTGCTACAAAAAAACAAAGCCTTAAAGTCAGTATTTAAGGACTGTTTCCTGCATGCAAATTGTAGTCTTATTGTCTTCTTGGGGAATAGAGAAACACAACTTTTACCTCCTGAAAAGAAAAAAAACAAAAAAACAAAAAAAACCCCAAACAGGCAGCATCACTTATGAATTCTTGCCTGTCTCTAATAATTTTTTTTATTTTAAACACAAGATAAAACCAAAGCCCTCTTAATTAATATTTTATTGCATGAATTGTCAAATGTGTTGCTAGTAACAATTATTTTCTCCTCCCCCCTCAAACCTGTCAGTGCAATGAAATTGCCAGTTTCATCCACTCCACTAAAATGACCCCAATCAAGCAAAAAACCAGAGGCAGTAGACCTCTTATAGGTACTTTTCGATCCTTTAAAATCCTTTCTATGGGCCTTTGCATTTTATAAAATAAAATTATTCTTCTACTATAAAGCAGTCATGTATATAAAAACTGTTTTTAAGACCTAAACAAACAGAAGTGCAGCTGGGCTCAGGAAATATTTTATGCTTCTACATTTGCTCTTTAGAGACACCAAGTGTTACAGAATTTTTCCTTTTTTCCTAAAAATAATATTGCTCTCTACATACCATATGTTGTGGAACTTTTCTCTTCCAGTTTTCCTTTTCTTTCCATTCTCGCTGCACCTGCAAATTGAAGAATATATATGACATAAGGCCAATGTCTGGCTGATGACCTACTTTCTTGTAAGAGTTATTAGACCATAAAAAATCCTAATGGTACACAATAATAAGAAACATAGAAACAATAAAATTATTTTAATGCAATTTTACAATTACTTTTATTGACTAATGCACTGGAAACAAAAGGTATTGTAGTTTACCAACTTCTGAATGCTTGTCCTTCTCAATCATGTTCTTTAATATTTTCTCCTTCAGACTCTCAAAACATTTCTCCTTTATGGGTGCAGAGCACTGTATCTCTGTCCCAGCAGAGCTCAATGATGTGGAAGACCTCCTTTTTTTACTATTCCCTTTGGGTAACTTTAGAGTATTGGGTAAAGGCATTTCCAGATGCAAGGCATGTACGTGGGACGAGGGTGCTGAAAACAGGAAGACAGATTTACTAGGCATCCCATAAGGATTGCAGCCAAATCAGTGGATGGGTCAGACCACTGAAATGTCAATACTGGCCATATCACCATCACACTTCACAGATAATTACTGCCTAGGTCTTAGTCTTACATACAGACAATGCATGCCACAAAAGGTTTCTCTCTCCATTTTGGAATTTGCACTCACTTTTGAACTACTTGTACTGTTTAACGTGTACTGTTTCTGTCACTTTTAAGGCTTTTTGTTTCATTTTTATTTCACTGGAACAGAAACCCATGACAAGAGTAATGGTTAAAGAGGCTGACACTGTATCATTTAAGTCAATGCTCCATTATGTTAACAGAGGAATTAAGCTTCTGTACAACATTTTTAGTGACATGTATAAAACACTTCTGTTGACTGCATTTTTCATTGATTTTAATAATATTTAAATAAGTCACTGTCGTGTATTTAATCCATATCTGTATTACATGCAAAATACTGTGATAATTTATTGGAATTCAGCACCATATACTCATAATTTTTATCTTGCAGAATTCAGAAAAGTTCATTCAGTGAAATATTTAGCTGGTTTTTAATCTTTATCAGATGCAAGTTAGGAAATAATAAGGCAAAATGAAACTTAAATTATAATTTTCACTGCTAATATTTATAATCAAGTAAGTCAAAGAAATCTCTAAATAATCAAATTGGAATAAAAGCTATTTATAACAACATTATTGAGGTCATTCAAAACTCCATTACTGTGTCCATCAATATGTGAGAACTTCAAAGTTCCATTTATACGTAATTAGGAAAGCCTAATCTTCATCAGGCCATTGAGGACATTTCAGGCCCATGCCAAGGACACAGTGTAGAAAAATGCAGCTCTGCTAAGTTTTAAGTGGTTCAGTTTTTTCCATCCCAGCTGTCAACACCTGGAGGCACCAGTTACCTTTGGTGACTCAGAGGAGACCAACAGAAGTATGAGCATGTAGGAGAAAAAAAAAAGTCCTGAAAAATACCTGCCAGTGGTCAAGATATTCAACATGACTAACAGAATGAGAAAGCCACAGGGGCAGCAAGAGCAATAGAAAGTGCTACATCTCCTACCACACCACACAGCACTTTTAAGGACCAGATGTTCCCAGATGTAAGACACCACCGTACTGTGCACAATCCAGGCAGCAGCAGCTGCTCAGCTCTGTGTGCTCCTACCACACACACTGTGAGCTGCATGACCATGGCTGAGGCTACCTGAGTATTTCCACTATCTCAAATCAACCATCTCACCTAAGACCATAAGCCTTTTAAGGCAGACCTGTTATTCAGGCTCTTGCCTTTGTCTGTGTTTCAAGTGCATTTAGCTTGCTGAGATGCTTATCATCAACACAAAATGCTACCCGAATTATTCCTTTCTTGGGTTTCCTAATTAACATTTGTCTCTGTTACAGGACTGAACTGCTTTGCCATCTGTAGAGCAATAAGTATATTTTAGCACGTCAGTAAAAGGGAAAAGTGACACTTCCCCACATCATCATGCTATCAACGTCTTGTCTGGTTTCTAAAAAGAGCACAAAAGGATCACCCAAATGCACATAATTTGTTTAGGTCACTGCCATTTTGATGAAAAGATGTGGGAATGCTCCACCCAACCTCAAGAGGAAATTAGTCTCAACATTAGCTGAATTAGTATTTAAACTTTATTGTGGAGAAGAAATCCTGACCTGACATTCAAACATGCTCCAATACTGATAGCCACAACACAACAAACTTCAGTATCTCAATAATTTTCAAAACAACACATCTGACAAAGTAATCAGCCAGTAAGAAAATAACTGTTTTAGAGGACACTTACACTGGGCAGAAATCTGCTCCAGTCACACAAATACCCATCCTGATGACAGAGCTCTCCAGGCTGCCTTTCTAGAGTAACCTGAAAACAGACACTGCTATTATGCCTGCATACACTGCAATGTTATTTGTGGCTTCTACTTCATCAGAAATCATTCCAGATTAGGAACCCTAAATTCTCAAATCCTAAATAAACTGTTAAGGCTTGCAAAATCTACTTTTCAACTGTGCAATCACTATGCCTTACAACTAACCACAAAATCAGACAATCACAGTCTGATGGGCAAGTAACAAATACAGCAAGAAAAATATTAGTTCTTTTATGGAAATACTGCCCTTTTTTGTTTGAACTGTTATTTTTAATTGCAATTTTATTCCTGTTGCAGAGTCTAGCCAGCCACCTCCCACACAGTGAACGTGGGAGGTCTGCAGTTAACACTCAGTAGAGAGAAAATGACTAGAGATTAGACTTGATAAACTACTGATTATGTCACTGTTCCAAGTTCAATTTTATCACTCCAAGACTGACTTCAGATTGAAAAGAAGTGCAAACTACAGCACTTCCAGTCCAGTTTATGACATGTTTCCAGTGCTACTTCTCCTGGTCTCTGGCACAGGGCAATGACACAAGTTCCTTCATGTGGGCACAGGACAGGACAGATGGCCTTGCAGTGGTAGTGCTTACTGCACTTCAGCAAAGTCAAATAAATTCTACTAATCTGAATCAACTAATTTTGTTGATTGATATTCTTTCAGTGTTTCAAAATAGTATCAGAAATATTATCTGCATTAATATACAACTTAGATCATATTATGATAGAAACATGAATTATGCCGGTCATGTTTAGTGTTTTGAATTCCTAGTGCATATCTAAACTCACTTTAATTACTTATCTGTCTTAGATTAATACCAGATCCTGCACAAACTGATCTCTTCAGGAAGGATAAGCCCACAAAAAGGTTTTTGCTTGCCTTCAGCTAACCAACCCAAACTGGGAACTTCAGGGCAGAGATGAGAATGGCAGACATTCAAATCAGGGAGTAAATCAAACTGTTATAGATGTTTGGAGTAAAACAAACAGCCCCAAAGTAACATGAGCTATAGTTCATCCTTCTTAAAAGCAGAGTAAACCAGTATCACTGACAAGAGTTTTTAAAAAGCAACTGATCTCATTTGCTGAAAATTTTGTGCACCAGCTCTTTCTTGTTTCTGCTGGAACAAACTCTTACCAAATAAATTATGCAAAAAAGTAAGCAATGTTTTTTCACTTTTATTCTAAGTGCAAATTTCTCCCATATAATAAACCTAATGTTACCTATACCTACTAGCAAAATCATCTATAGGTTGAGTTAGAACAGGAAATAACAGCTGATGATAATATTGTTATATTAGTATTATATATATTATATTGCTAGATTAGTAAGTATTAAAATATTTTCCTTTTACTTATATTTCAAAACCCAGATTGCTTGCTGAAATTTTGTCTCCTCAATACTTAACAGCTAAACTAACATAAATGGTGCTGAGTTACAGAAAACAAGAAAAATGATCAAAAAATTAAAGAAAATGACAACTACAGGAAGAGCAGAACTTCATACATTCAGAACCAGTGTTTTGCAGGTATTCTGACTGACTGTGGATTGAAAGTCTTTGAATGACTGAAGTGCCAGAAAGGCCAGGTATCTACATTTTGTGCTGCTGGGCAAATGAAAGCAGATTCTCACTTATGTGTATACAATATCAGGTGATCACAAGTGGGTCCTCACAGCAGCTCTGGCAAAATTGTTCAACAACTGACTGACAGCGTACACGAGAAGCACACAGTGGAGCCTGTGGACTGAAGGAATTGATTGCAGTCCTTTTGTGCAGTTGTTAACAAGTTGTTAAGTTTGAGCAATGATTTCTTATATCTATGTGTTAACACTCTGAGCTGTCATTTATACTTCTGCACTTCAGTGCATCTAGTCCCTCTCTTCTGAGAAACACCAAGTCAGTAACTTTTGAATAAAGTCATTTAAATGCATCGTCTTAACAACACAAAATTATTTTGTCAGTTGACTCAACTGATCCATTGAAAGTCAAAACTTGCACCACCAAAAATTGCATCTCTGGGCCTAAACCAATCCAGCTCTGGTACAGAAGGGCTGGTGATCACAACAGGCTGTTCCAGGCTAAATACCTCTGTTACCTCCATCATTTCTGAAACTATCTACAGTTATCTAGTTCGATGATTACAAAGACAGCAGGTCTGACTTTAGTACACTTAGCAAAAATCCAGTGCTGTCAAAAACCTAGAACACCAGATCTGCCCAGACCATGCCAATAAAATCTAAACAGCAGAAATATCACAAACAGATGTAGGTGGATAATAATTCTTTCAGATCAAAAAAACCCAATTAGAGACTAATCTGGATTTAACAGAGTTCTCAATTTGTAATGTATAAAGTCACAATGCACATGCTACACAATGCAACCTATTAAATTACACTTAGGTAGATGTTCTGCATAATGCAAATTAACTTTTCTCAATACTTTCCAGCACAGACAGGAACGAGAAAGGAAAGCTTTGGGCACCTCCCCTTTATATATTAGTTTGCCACTGTTTTAACAGGTTAACTAGAACAGTACTATTAATTCTCCTCAAGTATGCAAGACTTTGGTGTAATTACGTGGCTAAGCAACATGACTTGAGAATCTGTGCTATTTCAAAGGCAAAAAAAGATGCCTTCTAAAGCAGAGAGCTCAATAAAACTATTCAACAGTATAAATTAACTCCAGAGATTTCAAAGCTGTACTTAAATGCTACATTTTTATTTTTCTTCTAAGAAGAATACAAGGATAAGGAAATTTCACCAGCATTAGAAGCCTGAGATGACCCAAAAGTCATATGAACTTCAGTTACAGAGTCCCAGAGACAGCACTGCCATAGGCAGCCAACTCCAAAACCAGCTATGAAATCTCTGAATTAAAGGTATCAAACTGTTTAATTAGTCTTTCAGGCCACAAAGCTTATACTCAAGAAGATGCTGGGCTGCAAACTTCTGAAAACTTCCAACATTTGGACAAGCTATGAAAGCTCAAGGCAGAGTTCCATTGACTGCACAGAGGAAAACTGCAATACATGAAAATTAGGAACAAAACACAGATCCACCTGGAAGGCAAAAACCCAGAAGACAAAAAGGTAGCTGGCAAGTCAGTTCCTTTAGAGCTTAACTCTTAAAGTTATGTAGATCCAAAACCAAAAGCATCATTAAGCTTTAAATACAGCATAAGCTCTATCCTCCAGGACAGGTTGCAAGTGCTTCCATCTCCCCATTATGGACTCATGTAGTACCACCAGATAATCTTATCAGGGAATGTTTTCCCCTGACACAAGCTGTGTGGACATGTCAAACAATTTTGAGTCATGAATAAACGTGGTTACAAATGAAACTTATTTAATTAGATTCAGTTGTGGCCAAGAAGAAGACCCAGCTCAACAAATAGGCACGAGCACACTCCTGGGTGCTGGTTTAGAACCAGCTTACTCTGACTCCAAACCAGGCCCATGATGGGAACAGGCAACTTCCAGCAATGCCAACTGTACATTAAATGAGCCAGAAAATAGATCAGAAAGTTCCTAGTAACAGAAATGAGTTCTACCAAACAAGAAACAGATGGCAGTTGGAAGCTGTTGGTTTCTTTTATGATCTTGTTCAATGAGTGGGCAAATACACATCTCCCCACAGCACTTCTCTTAGTGGCTGAAGACAGGAGATAAAAATGACTTTTACAGAAGTAGTTTTCCCAGGAATCTCTGGTTCTATTGCTATGCACTGTATCAAGGGCAAACGAAGACTGTCACATGGTTTCTCTCAAGTAATTAAGTACTATTTTAATATTTAAAAATACTCAAGTGGCAGCTCATTAGAAATTTCTACAGACCTTATTTTGACAAATTAGTTTAAGAGATTAATAGATCAATAGACTAAGATGTAATTTAAGTACCATAACTATATCCTTTAAGGTCATATTGTCCTCCCTTACTATCAATCACATTTATCAAAAACTTCCCCAGCAGAGTATAATAATTTGAATTTTTTTTCCCCTCCTCCTACTTTATTGAACAATTTTCTCATAAAAAAAAATAAAAGGCCTGTGAAAAGATTCTTTCTTAGAAGCCAACTAAAAATGGTTTGATACCCACATAAGAGACTTACTTATAAAAAATGTATATGCAGACCTAACAGACACTGGAAGAATACAGCCCACTGTTAGGGCCTGTGAACCACTATGTCAATCCTTTCCCAAATCTCCTTATTACCTCTATTCAAGTGTTTCATGGAAACCACAGTAGCCACTAAACTCTTACAAAGGGAGAGGCAGCACAGAGTTCCAGTACCAGGCTCCATGCTGACTCTGAGAGTGACCAAGTCTAAATCAGCTTTTGAAGATTTTTCAGAAATATTTTCAAATAACATTTCATAGCAAGCAAAGAACAAAATTTCCACTGCAAACAGAAGCCAAGGCAGAGGAATGCTCACCGTCTTTGAAAACATCACTGCTTTAAAGCTGAAGCCACAACTGTGTATTAGTATGTTAGTAAACACTGCATAACTTATTTTTACAACTTTTAACAATGTAAAATATTTTTGATAAAAATGCTGCTTTCATTCCACACTCTCAGAGTTCCCTTAAAGCGTGTTAGAAGAAGTGCTAGCGCAGCTCAAAGCCAGTGGAAGAGAAAGAATATGCAGATGGATGGAGTCCAGGAAGAGCAGCAAGTTTGGTGTGCAGAAAGGAAAATAAAAAGTATCCCCTCTTTCTGTGGCACTGAATACACACACATTTTAACCCTACAACTATAAACCTATCTGGGTGTATACTGAATCTCTTTACCTGACGCTGTTGTAGCTACTCTTCCATCAGTTACTGCTTTGGAAGAAAGATATGTAACCATCTGAATATCTTCCTTGTCTTTACTGGGGTATTCATTACGGAAAGTGGATTCTGTGGAAAATGGTGCTGTAACTTCGGAACTACGGCTTAAATCAAGAGGGAGACATGGTCCACGCTTCTCAAGTGACATATGAGCAACATCAGGTACTACACAAAAGAAAAAATGTCGTATTAAAAAAGATACACGGGCCCAACAAACAACAGTCTGGATTGCAGCATTACATAACATAGGAACAGCAAACAGCTTTAGCTACAGCAAGTCAAAACATCCCATTAGATGAAAGCCATGAAAGGTCTAATTTTAATGATTCAATTTCTCTGGGGCAGTTCTTTATTAGATTAAGATACATTACCCTCCAATTTTGATGACTGTTGGTTTTGACCACTGATGGAGAACACTTTTCCATCAGTAACTGAAGAGAGAGAAGAAACTTTTTCTACAGAATCATCAGGCAAGGAGCAAGTGGCTAAACGCTGTGATCTTCTTCTCCGTTGGCTATGTTTGTAGGATCTAGGGGAATTCACTGGCTGTGATGGACCTAAAAAGAGATCTTTCAATGTTCATGAAGCAGAGAGATACACCATCATCTTACCGCAGTATTTGAGATCTAAAGATGGAGAGTGCTTTAAGTAGCTCTTATTTGCAGAGCTAGTAATCACAGCAAAACTGGCAAAAGCAATTACAGAACTGTGACTACAAGAAGCAAAAGAGTTATGCTCGTGACATGATTCTGTTTTTTACTTATTACACATTATTAGGGCACCTACCACCCCACTGATAAAGGCTGTTGTTTTAGGCAAACAGTGCACTTACAAAAAGCAACCCTCCCCATATAACCCATGAGAGTAGGCTACTTATAATAGAAGGGGGCAGTAGGATTTAACAATAAACAGAACAAATGATCACAGTTAAAGATCTAAAAAGTCATGGAGAGTATTAACATACAACTTGGAAAAATAATTGAAAATAATTTTTAATTTTTATATCCCACCTCCTGTCTTCTGCTAACCTGATATCAATACCCCAACTGTAATTCAAACACACAGCCAAAGCATGGCATGGTAAGAAGGCTCAAGAACTTAACCAAACAAAAACAAACAAAAAGAGGGGAGTATTGATATAGGTTAATTCAGGCCTGATTCATTAAAAACAAAAAACCCACACTCCCCTACACTTCTCCAGTTTTATCCAGTTTCACAAAATTTTGCCTGGGAACATTTAGGTCACTATTACACCGTCGCTCACTGCTCTCTCCTTCTTGTGAGAAGTTTTTAGTCAAAGACATACAGATTTAAAAATAAAGATGCATCAAAATTTAATTTCTATTAGAGGTGGCAAAAACCGGGAACCCGAAGATTAAAGGACAACACTAACGAGATCTAAGCTGCTAAGTAACCAATTTTTAAATTAGCTATTTTAAAACTATTGCTACAGAGAAGTCTAACTTAATCCAGAATATAAACATGGCCCCAGGAAAACTACTTACCATTGTTCTAGGGGTAGGGATGGAAGCCTATTACAACATAGATGACTGCTAATATTTTGTGGGGAAAAATACAATTTTTACCAGTGTCCTGAATAAATAAAGATGGCTGACTTTGATCCTCTCCCTTTCCCACTCATTTAAAGTTATCTGTGAGCAAGGATTAAACAGAAACTTATCTAAAATCGGAATATATCAAACGAAGGTTAAGGGGAACACATAATGTAGGTTTAGTCTTCCATCCTTAATCACTATTCTAAAAGCAAAACTAAAATGTAGTTTTTGACTTACTGAAACCTGCTGTTATTTTAACCCTTGGCCTCACCATTTAATCTTCTTCAGACAACAAAGAACCTGACACTAAGCATCACTAAAAAAGCCAATACCTAATGTAATCTCAAAAAAAGAACAGAAATATTTTAATAGTCACAAAAATAGCATAGAATCATAGAATCAACCGGGTTGGAAAATACCTCAAAGATGATGGAGTCCAACCCTACCGTGGTTACTAGACCATGGCATATTCAAGCATGCAGCATACACCTTCCCCTGTTTTTCTGATAACCAATATTTGGGTACTTAGCAAATCAGTTGCACATGTTAAGAAGCTGCACACCTATGAGATTTTCCCGAGACAGAGAAACACAATTTTCTACATTTCTCCACCACAGATCTTGAACCCATCTTCTCTTTCACAGCGTATGTGGAGGAAATATCACATAAGGAGAAGAAAGCCAGAGCCAACAGGTACAGCACGTGGGCCTGCTGATGGTGAGATCTCTCAGAGAGGGAAAGCTCCACAACCAAGGTGTATCTTTTCTTTTTAATGAATCAGGCCCTTTTCAGAAGGGAGGTTTGATTTTTCCTGTATTACTGTTAGTACTAGTGTGGAGATTTAAGCTGGAGGGAAAGCCAACCATTAAAAGCCACGACTCTATAAATACCAATATATTATTTAAATGTATTACTTCCAGTAGAGTAATTCCAATGCCTTATTGTGTGACTTGACTTTTAAAATACTGAGCTACCCCTAATTCTCCCACTTGGACCTTTTATTTAAAGCAGATTCATTTTTAAAAGCAATAGCCATTTACAACCAAAGCAAATGTCTGTATATCTCTTATAAGCAGTTACGGTATTTCTTTTAAAATGTCTGTGCTCACTAGTTTTATTTATCACAGAAGAAGGAAGCTGAGAGACCAGCGTCAAATCCTCGACTTGTATTAATTCTGGGGAAAGTGGTGATTTAGGGGGCTTTATACACCCAGAAGAATCTCCAGATTCTTGTTTGCATTTCTTCCTGCGAGCCTTTCCTGAAGACAAAGTTGAGGATAACAGTGCAGGTTTCTGAATGTTGGCAGAACTGCTAATATCAGCTTCATTTTTTTTCTGACTTTGTGGTTTAGGTGAAATCTCCTGAATAAATAATAAAAAATTGATACTTTTATTTCAGTTTCTTCGCTGTAGTTCTTGTATTCTATTTTGATCTTTTTAAAAGCAATTTTAGTATTCAAACACACATTAAAGCAACATGATTTTCAGTACAAACGAAAACTATTTAAAATGCATCACGTTAAATTTTGCTTTTCTAAAGGAGCACTATCAATTTATTTCAGTATTCAGAACACTCAGCTCTCACTGTTTGAATTGCTTGCAAAAGCCCTGAAAACAAAACACTTTTCCTCTATTCCCAATTTAAAAATTCACAAAGATCTTTTCACCTTGTCTCTTCCATCTTCAGTTGTCAGGACTGTTCAGTGCAGTCTCCAAGTATATAACCTGGAGAACATTTATTACAAGCCAGAATAGCTAACAGTGATGTACACTCATGGAACATCTCAAGCTGGAAGGGACCCATAGGGATCACCAAGTCCAACTCCCTGCTCCTTGCAGCACTGCCTGCTGCTGTTTTTCATATGACTAAGACCATTGTCCAGACACTCTCTGAACTCTGGCACTGCTACGAGCAAACAATCCTTGCTCAAGGATTGCAGTTCTAAAAAAAAGTTGCCAAGATTTTCCCTATACAGTGATTTCCCTGACCACAGGGGAAAAAAATAAACAAAAATTATGAAGTTCCTCAGGAAAATTATATTTAACATGAAACTCATTTTTTGGAGAACCTGAAAAAGTTGATAGTGCTCCTTTAAGGAATGTCTGAAAACAATGAGAAGTTTCCAAATCCTGAGCACACTCTCACACAACCCCTTTCAGTGCTGGGAGTCTGGATTTCACCACATTATATGTTTGTGCAAACACATGAAGAAATCACAACTTCTAGCACCACAGGGTTAAATATATTTGTTAACTGTTGGGAAAAAAATGAGCAAAGAGTTAAAACAGTTTTTGAAGAAAAAATAAAGGTCAACATATAATGCAGGTTCCAAAATCATCAATTTTCATCCTTCTTAACACACACTGAGTGCTATTTTTAGACCGTTAGCATGCATTGACAGACATTAGCATTTTAAATTTTCAACTGGAAGTTCTTTCTATGTTACTAAAACTGTGCATGTGTTACAACTTGCCTAATAAGGGCAAACTACAATATCTGCACATAATTTTGAAGCCTGTCCCCTTTCTTGTCCCAGTTGCATCACACAGCAGAGTACCATCTAATAAAACCACAGCTAACAAAGTAAGAGGGTATTTCTAGGACGTGTGCACCACTTTATGCAAACTAAAAACATCACAGCTCTGGTGATTTGAGGGTAATACTGAGTTTTGTTATAAATTGCAATTTTATTTTCCACTGGAACTTTCCACGTTCCAATGAAGGAAAAACAGAAAAAGCAAAAGAAAACCCCACAAGTGCACATTCTCTGTCTGCACAAGGGCACCCCTGAGTGCTGCAGGAACAGCTCGCTGGAAGTGTCCTGCAAAGATCCGGTGCAAATCATCCCATTCAGCAGGCATCAGTTCTACCTTGAGTAACTCATTACACACGTACTAAGTGCAGTTTATTCATTTAAAGAAAATATTCCATGAACTGTAGAGTATACCTAAGCTGGTTATGAGAGGTATTACCAGAAATTAATTAGAGTCGTAACTTGTAAATAAACAATTTTATTGTTCATCTTCACAGATGTGAAAGACATACTACAGCATCCATTACTTTCAAATTACAAAGTTATTTAAACAAGATTAAAAAAATTAAATTAAGATTTTGATAAGGTGCTTAACCTCTTAACAGGACAAATTAACATTAAAAACCTTATAGAATTAATGTTACTCATCTAATCAGGTCTTGGTCAAAAGGAAATATAACATGACATACCCTAATACAATTAAATAAACTACTGCATCTGCAACTAATTGTCTGAGGTTTTGGGTTTAAGACAACTGTAAACTAAAAATATATAAATATAAACAAAAACTTCCATCAACAAAGTCAGTTTTCGGCTATTGGCCTGAACACTTCTACCATGTTCTGCATTACATTATTAAAAAAACCTACAAGATATTTCACCCATTCAATCTGATAGCAGTAGCAGACAAAACCTCTAAGGAATGTCAGCTTTGCTATCGGAAAACCTTTTGGGGAGGTTTAGAACTCGGCCATCTGAATTTCAGTTTGGGCAGGAACTTAGTGAAAAAAGCTTTAAGCTCCAAAGTTTTCCTCCCCAGAGTCAATCACTTAAATGTTTGTGAGGTTTCTGGTTTTCATTAGAAACAAAGGAATAGGACAGTTTGGGATTTTAGATGCCTCTTTAAAGGACCTTAACTAGTATTTCCAAAAAATGAGGTTTTTCAGACCATTAGCATGTAAACAATGACAGAGACATCTTTTTTTTTTATATATCTGATCAATAAAACAGGAACAGCCGAGTTACTAAGTCTAAGAAGTAACAAAAAGGTTATAGTAAATATGCACCGCAGTTTATACTGTTGCATACACAGTCTATGTAAACCACAAAGTCCCATTCACCGCAATGGGATTCTGCATGGCAAGATTTACATTGTAATGATTCTTCCAAAAACAACATGCTGTAAGCCATTTCACAGTTTTTTGCACATTGAAAATATCACACACAGTAGCAAGAAAATCATAGCATCTTTAATATGCAAAAATTTGAGAAATGGAATGTCATGTCAGTACACTGTAAACCTTTATGCAAAATATCGGTCAATGCATCGGCACCGCAGCGGCTACGTCAGCCCTTACAGTGACAGCATCAAAAACAGAAAATCAGCTTCCATTGACAACACTTGCATCCAATGCAGCATCAATGGAAAAACCAGAGCAATGCAATTATAGATCAGCTCTAAAGAATCAGTACAACCAAAACATCAGACCAAGTTTGGGGTAGGGACTGTTCATAGAGTGTGCTGGGGCTAAAGAACACAAGTGCTTGTTAAAGAATTGCAGGCAGCAAGGCTGTTTTGTTCAAATGCTGCTGTTAAAGAAGAATGAAAATGCATACAAAAAAGCTGTATTAAAACTACATTAAGGCTCTGATTCAAATCATTGGAAAACAAAGATGTCCTGAATCAAGACTGCTGTTCATCCTTAGCTTGCTTTACCACGCTCAGGCACTCAGCCCTTTTCGTATGCAAGAAAATGCACAACTCAGAGTCAAGCAATGCCTGAACATGGTGGAACAAGCCAAAGACAAATTGGCAGCCTCCAGGTCCTGCCAATATGCAGGTTTAAAAATCAGACCCTTAACATTATTTAAAAGTTTCTTTTTTGTATTTATTAAAATACACACCCTTGCAAAATGTATGGCTCATTGAGCAGTTCATAAAACACATACAAGCCTACAACACCAAATTCTTACAATAGAAAAGAAACTTCTTTTCAAAGAAGTTTATGTGATGTCCAAAACCCTGTTTCAAACACAAATTAAATTTGTGGAAGGGCCTTTTCCTAAGCCAGTTGCGGTTCCAGCTATAAAACTGGACCTTGGGACACTGTCTCCTTGCATATGTTGCATGGAGACCTCATTTTAATTTGTTTTCTGTTAGTTTTCTAACACAAAAGCATATTATTGAGATTCAAGTCAACACTGTGTTTAGAGACAATTAAATTCCATACTTCTGGCTCTGCCAGAAATGTAAACATAGGATAATTTTTCAGTTCCCTGTTATATCTGAAGGGGAAAATTTTAATGTTGTAGGTACTACATCTCCATGGCACACTCCAGTGGGAACTTTGCAAAAGAATCAAACTCTACCATTTCATACCTGCTCCAGGACTGGAGCTGTTTCGTTGTTGCCTTCCTTTTTTTCAGCACCATCCGCAACAACAGCTTTGGATGCCAATAAACCTTGGGAGAAAAGTTGCAGACATTGTAAGTTAGAAGCACCTTGCAACAAGAATGTGTAGAAGACAAAGCAAGATACCAACACAAGAAATTTGAACTGCATATATCTACTACATAAACCTTTCTGAAACAGCTCCACACAAAGCTGAACACTTTAAATCAGAAAAAACAAAAAGTTCAAAGATGGTGCTCTCATTTTACACGAGGTACTTGCACTTCCACCGACAAGATGAAAATCAAATTAAAACAAGCCTGTAAGTAAATTTTGAGATTAGAATTATTCACAAAACTTCTCTCTCTCCCCTTTCCAGTCATTAAGAAATTCCCATCAGAATTTTTACTACTACTCTAACACATGCAAACTTCTCAGAGTAGAAAAAGGGATTTAACTTTCAAGTATTCTCAGCAGTGGAGCTCCCAAATTACCTCATAATAAGACTATATTGGGAGCAAATATATTAGAATATGTCACTTCATTCACAAACATCTGTACAATATCACTACTACAAAAAAAACTCTGTAAAAGACAAGACAGTATCAGAAAGCTTTTTGTCAGCAAAGCATGTGGCAATAGTTTCACTTGTATCTCACACAATAACTTTATTTGCCTAAGCATGCAGAGAAAAAAAGTTCTATGCGATAAGACAAATCAGAACTCATAAAACCTGAAAAACTCAAATCTGAATAAAAATTACTATTGCAATCTCAGAATGTCAATACTGGGGGTGAAGAGTTGAAATCCTCAAAAATAACATGACAAATTCAGAGGGAATTCATACTGTGTTCCATGAAAAATTAGATACGCCTGAAATTAATCTCAGGCGCAAAACGCCCAAGGAATTTTAAATTACTGATGCCTGGGCTCCTGGGAACTGCACAGGACAAAAAAAAAAAAAATCAAACCAAAAATCATGCACAAAGAACAGTGTGGTATTTTGCTAGAGAACTCTCATTTGAGCATTGAACAATAAACAGCAGGTACTGTGTTTCATTTACTATTTGTTAGATTGAGTTACACTTCAGTTTGAGTTAACTGAAAAGCAGAAACTTTTTTTGCCCTATTATATAAAACCAAATAAAACTGTCAGGTAAGATTTTTATTCTGCATAAATGACTTAGGTTTCACAGACCTAAATAAATATTTGTGACTGAAATGATCCTGTTTAAAACAAGTTGCAAAATTTGCAGCGTTCTTTACCTTGACAATTATGAAACTAAACCAAAAAGCATAAAATAAATTTCAAAATCAAGTGAAGTAGAGTTTTAAATAGAAAACAACAAATTGCAGTCAGTAAGGAAGTTTTTGTGACTCTATAAACCACAGGCTGCAAGAGAACCTGTAGGTGCCCCATCCCTGGCAGAGCTCAGGACAAAGCTGGATGGGCCTTTGAGAAATCTGGTCTAGTGGAAGGTGCCCATGCCCATGATAGGAGGGTTGAAATTGGACGACCTTTAAGGTCCTTTCAAACCCAAACCATTTTCTGACTCTCAAGATTCTGTGATTTACACTTGTAGCTAGATGCTCAGTGGTCAGAAATTCAAGTCATTAAATGAAGCTAGATTCTGCCAGACCTGTCAATATGTAACCCTTATCATTTCCTTCTTCTCTACCCCATTAAGTACTTTTCTAACCAACCACCATGCCTGGAGAAGGACAAAGCAACTCCACAAGCTGCTACAGTAGTAGGACTACAGGCTCACCTTCCTCTGCAGTCACAGCACATAAATCATAAGCATGGGGTGGCACAGTGAACACAGGAATGTTTTGGTCTGTCAGCTCACTGCAGATGTTACCTGTTCTTTCAGGTACCATGCCCCAGCAGGAGATGTGGGAGCAAGTATTGTAACAGAGGTAAAAACTAACTGAAAGATGACATTAATAAATGCTTCCCAGGAGACTATCTTCACCTTGGGGAAATGTAATTTCCACCAGGAGTGGTAGCAGAAGAAAAAAGGAGCAAATGAAGCAACTTTTTTTTTGTTGAATGGAGAGCAAATAACAGCTGATGCAGTGTGGCCCTTGTGGCAGAAAAGGAGACACTTCCACATCAAGTGATGAATGTTGAATGGAAAGCCAGAAAACAATTCCCTTCAGACAACCTCCTACAAACACACAATCTGCTCTATTTCCCCAATACAGCCATAAAAACCTGTCAAATCAATGTTTTCCTAACTGTACAGTGCTTTAGGGTCCTTCTGTACCCACTCTGATGGGTACACGCACCGGCACGATTCCCACTTCCCTTCAAATCTAAAAGCTTGTGCTGGAGACACCAATGACATTTTAGAAGTATTTCAAACATAAGAAATAAACACGTGGCAAGAGAAAGTTTGATCATCAACAGTTACATTTTCAAAATGTATAATAAAAAATCTACTACAGTAAAAGTTTCAGAAGCGTGTTAATTTGAGAACAGTTATACAAAGTACATTACATTAGAGAGAAGCAAAGTTAGCAACAAAAAAGTATTTTACCAGTGATCTTGTTAAGTCGAGCTCTCTTTGCCTGAAATGAGTTGCCTAGATTACTTTTCCTCTTGTGTGATAATGTGCTCTCTGCCTGCACAAAGGCCATCTTTTGAACATCCACTACAGGAAATCCTACATCTAAACACAAGAGAAACTCCATCAACTCACATGTCATAAACACAAAACACCCCCCAAAAGACTTAAGTATTTCAGAACTGCTATTAGAATTCTGCAGTAAAGAAACTTTTTAAGTCTATTAAAATTGAAAATGACACATTCTGATGATCTGGCATTACACACTGAAGCATTAGGTGCAATTACCTCAAAATTTGTAACTTTTACTCAATATCATGAGAAATCAGCATTTAAGACTATTAAAATTAACAACTTCTTATCAACCCAGAAAGAGTTTCAAGCATCCCTGAATATATTGTGCATACTGGAATTTTTTTTCCTTAGAACAAGATCAGGGTTTTTAAACCAGTTAACATTATGTATCACAAAATTATAGCAAATGAGACGCCTGCTTCTAAAAATATTAGCTATTACTTAACTGCAAAATTAACAACAGGAATTCTGCATAAACATCACAGAAAAACCAATTTTGTCTTTTACAGAATGCGTTTTTACCAAATGTGTCACTAGATGTAGGCTCCTCTTCCTTGTTTTGGACTTCCTGCATGATTGTAGAGGTTGAGGTTTCTTCCTTTTTTGAAGGAACCTTTAGCCATTTTCTGTCCTCTTTATCTTTATTGCTGTTTGCGCTGGTTCTAGGTTTACTTCCTGCTTTGTTCTTGGCTGCTGCTGCAGCAGCAGCTTTGACCAAAGCTATCCAATCCTCCAAAAAGGAAAAAATGGTAAGCAAGTATTAAAAAGCGCCTGAGACTCAAAGAGAAAATACTTATAAACCCCGTGAAACTTTATCTAGAAATATTCATGAGCGATTCAATTTATTTTTGTGGTTACTAGTTAGAGAGTGGTCAAATGAGCTTCCCAAATTGCCTAAACAAACTTGAAGAATTATCAGTATGCCACACGGATGAACAGAAAAAAACCTTCACAAACCACTGTGTATACAATTCTGGCTGCACATTCCCTGTCACCTACTTTTTGTGCCATTGCTTTGGAAACCCAGGAGCTCCCAAACCCACAACGCTGACTTGTTTCTTACCCTTCTGGCTCTGAAATACACAACTCCATTGTTGCTCAATTTGAACTAGTATGCAAAGCTACAGTAACCTCAAAGCATGGTCCAGCTGCATGACTGGGCAGAGTCCTTCCTAAATTAAACTGATAAAGCAGGAATAACTCCTGTCTAACTATAGCTGTGTTTCTAGAGTAACTACAGATAGCTACTCCTCTTGTGTTATGTATTACAGGCTTCAGTCAGCAACTTCAGTGAAGTGCTCTATGATAAATCTGGATTGTGAGAGTCAGTGGTAAGGCAATATAAGTGCCATTTTGGATAATGGCTTATTTGACCATACAGAAACGTTCAAGGAGTGGACAACAGAATATATATCCCAAATTAAGTTACTTTTTGGCATTCAGACCAAGTCAAACCACCATATAAGCCAACGGAGAGAACTAAACACTTCCAAAACTAAGCCAAGCTATTTTCACTGGTTTGGAGTGATCAGACTCCTTCCTATGTCTCCTGAGTGTCAGAGATGAATATGATTGCAAAAATTTTACCTTGATCCTTTTGACTATTTTTTCAAGTATTTTTAACATCAAGGTACAGAATTTTTCCATGGAGAAGTCACATGTGATTTAAAAGGCAATAGCAATAATGCACCTGTCAGAATTAAGCATTTGAGTCTCCTGAATGATAATTAATTTACTACATAGCAATTTGGCTACAAGAGCTTTTGCAGATTTGTACTACCACACCAAAAAAAAGTACAATAAAGACTATTTTTTGTTAGCTATGCATGAGTGCTTTAGAAGCAGCAAATTTTATTCCCTGCAACTGTAGACAGACTCTGTTTTATTCTGGAATATTTCCTTGGTGTTATGTCATCACATGAGATACCTAAAGCAGCTTGATTTTATAAATCTTGTTCCAATGCAACTTTTTCCCACTCATTATGTATTTTAAGTCTTTCAAGCTTCTGTTCTACTGAGTGTTTCTTTGCCTTCTTTGATGTATGAGAAAAGCATAACACAAAATACAAACTGTTACTTCTCCTTGTATTAGGCTTTTCCTTTCCCATAGTTCAATACTTTTAAATCACTGCTTTAATTAGGTCATGCTTCTACTTTGCATCAAGCTATATATTTAGAAACACCAACAGTTTTGATTCCTCTGAGATGAAGTGCTCCATGTCCATGCTGTCAATGCACGATGCACATTCAGACCAGCCAGCAGCAGCAAAGTCTGGAAGTGCCTTGGCAATGCTCACACAACAGGCAACTACTGAGGCCATTTGGAGACATGCCAGCCACAAGGAGCATGCCTAACTGCCAGCTGCACAGTCAATCAAAAGCACACATACCTCTGTTTTGGCCAGCCAAAACGAGCACACACATTAGCTCCAGTCCATCCAGAGCCTTGCCCATCCAGCAGGACAAAAAAAAGGATTGAGCTATTTGTGCTGGTGAGGAGTTAGGAGACCTGAGAGTAGAAGTCTTACACTGCACCCTGGCCAGGGGATGAAGAGGATCAGTAACATGGCTGGAGTTTGGATCTTAGATAAAAGTGGGAAGGGAAGGGAAGGAAGTGCAGCTTGGATCAAAATAGCTTCTAAAGAGCATTCTAACTTCCAGTCACGCTAAGCACCCTGAAAGGGAAAGTCAAGCTTCAAGGACCACACTGAACCAAGCGTACTGTTCTAGTAGCAGCTGTTTTGGTGCAACATGAACATTGTTTGTATTTTATTTCATTTCATTGTTTGGATACTGTCCTTACTTAAACCATGGAGCTTACTAAGGGTAGCAGGACATGTAACAATGAAGCAAACAAATGTTAAACAATCAGAACCCAGAGTAGAGACACATTAATTATTGTGAATTAATCTTGCCCACCCTCACTGCTCAAAGTTCTCCTCAATGAGGTTAAATTTACATGTTAATCTAGAAAAAAACTAGTATCTCTGAACAGGTTCCTTCCAACCTCAACTGTTTTGTGATTCTGAACTGGTCAGAAACCCTGAGGGTCCACTTTTATTTTGGCTCTGGAGTAAAAGACACTAAAGTGACAGAGGTAATTCCTGCATTTTAACCTTGAACTCCTGCCGAGTGACTGCTCAGCAGCACAGCACCTGACATGTGAGAACTACTTAGCATCTAAGATGCTAAGGGGATTGTTTTCTTTTGAAGAGCACAGGAACTTCTCCTTCAAAAAGATACATTTGTGTCTTTTTCAGAATTTGTAGAAAAAAAATAAAAAACTGGATAACAACAGTGGGAGCCTAAAGCACAGTAAATGCTGAAATCTGTCTCAGGGTAATTGTAAGAGATCTTCTCTGTCAACCATAAGGAGCAGGACACTGAGTATCATAGATATCACAGACACTAGTTACAAATCCTTAATAGCAGGACTTTTTCCCAGAGCATTCAGTATACAGAAATCCCATGGCCCAAACACATTAGAAATTAATAAAAGCAAAATCCTCCCAAGAGAAGTTTTCCCTCATGTCCTGGCATTGTCTCTCCATTGGCTGTGGTTGTGTAACTCTGCACCAGTTACGCTGCACCATCCAGCCTGATTTCCCACTTCCCACAGCACCTCTCCCCAGTGAATTCCTCATTTACATATATCACTTTTTAAAAAATACAAAATAAGAATAAAAGAAACCATGTATTTCCTCCTCTTTTAGTCGTACTAAAATTCATCTTTCAAGTAAACTGAGAAAATTGACAAGAAAGAAGTAACAGGACACTGTAGTTAGAAAACAAAACATTTTATCACTACTGAGGAAAACTGTCATTATGCTAAGTAGACTCACTAAATCAAAACACATGAAATTGCACGATCAAGAAATACATTAGAAGAAATGTACCCAACAGCCTTAGACATCAATTGGCTGCAACACTTGCATTTTAAAATATCCCTCTGTGTAACCCTAATCCTGCAACAGTGGGAAGGCAAAACCAGAGTAATTTCTAACATCCAACCCTTGTGTCAATAGCAGAATTCACACACACAGTTCTGCCTTCACCTGCCTACAACATCACTTGGTTTCTCTACAGTACTAAAGATTCAGCTGTTTTTCCTCTCCTGGCACATCCCAACTCCCACTCATTCATGCAAGCACGTACATCAAACAATCTATTGACTGGCTGATTCCACATCAAGCCTGGACTCCTTACCCTCACCTTTCAATTCTAAACCATCTGCCCCACCTACATCTTGGCTCACATTGTCTGCTGTCACATCTTTTTATTCTCTAGCCCAATCGCAAATCCATGCTTTTTCCTCAGCTTCCTCTTCCTGTGTGCCAAGTCCCCTCCCTCTCCTTCAAATCCCTCCTCAAAACTCACTTCTTTTGGTTCGATTTCCGTCACTAATCTCAGCTCCGGCGCTATCTGCTCCCTCTCGCGCGCCTGATTACATCGAAGATAAAACAAAAAACATGAAACAGAAAAAGTAAGTTATCCAAACACTTCATATGAGCTCTCACAACGGCAGTCTCAATATTCCCCTTTTTCCTCTCTGTGCTACATCAGCCACATATCTGTGGGATGTCAATTCGTTTGCACTTATCTGCACAGCAACCGAACCTCAAGTCTCATTGCATTGAGCCACACAAATATTTTCCACTCTTGAAAAATTTTGCCTTTCCACCCTTACAGCTGAGTCTTATTAAAGCACACTTCTGCTGCAACTCAAAAATAGTTTGTGTTACAGTGTTTACAATCTCTTCCTTCGAGTCACGCTAAGCTCAAAGTATAATTAATATCTCTGTGCCAATCAAATTCTGTACACTGAGCACTCACCTTCCAAAAACATCTTACATTTGTTAAATTTGCTGATGCACTAGAACAAAGTATCTTAGGCTTACACTCATCTCTTGAATTATTTTTTTTCCTTTTGGAAACAGACAAAAATAATTCATAGGTTTAAATTAAGCATGAAGTGTTGAATCTGACAACTCTAGTATTTTTCAAATCAATTTATAGTCTTGGCATATTTTTAAGATTTATGTAAATTTTAGTAAATGTTTTCTCACAAAATAAATAATGCAAAAGATAGAAAACATCCATTTGAGTTTTGGGCTGAGACAAAGCTCAGTTTCAGATAACTGATTTTCAAACCAAATCTTAGACCATGTTTTTATTAGCAAGTAACACAAAAATATTTAGAGAAACAAATATTCCACCATAGTATGATACAGGAGAAATGTTCCAGCACAAAGTTCCATCTTTGCTGTTGAAAGCCCCAGATCTTCATGCTTATTTCTATTTTTGCAAAGTTAAATGCTACAACTAGTATCAATTAGCATTATAGAAAGTACAATTGGTGGTGTTCTTGCTTCAGACAACTTAAAAACTGTAAATCCATATGAGAAAGTGCAAATTTGTCCCCCTTATGCCATTGAAGCAGCCTACATTCAGCCCATGAAATGCCTGAGTGGCGCCATAACTCTCAACTACTGAGAAAAACTAGAAGTAATAGATGAGCTGGACTGACACCAAGCACATCTGGATGACATAATGGTTGGGAAGAAATGGCTTTACTCTTTGTTTTAAAGCTGCAAATGCCTGTGGCCTAAGAGTAGTACCTCAAGATTAGACACTCCCTAGAAAACACACAGGACAGAGTCAGGGACTTCTTTACATACACTGTCACAAAAGGGTTATTTCATTTCAGTCAAACCACATTACCCAAGTTTTGCTTTGTATAAGGTAAAATGAAACACTTTAGCTTCCTAACTTACTATCCCACTGAAAATGTTGTTTGAAACACTACACAGTGGCCCAACAGAGTTAGTGTAAGACTGCAGCAGGAAGCCAAGGCTGGTGTGACTACAGATTTCAGTTAAATCTCCTTAAGTAAGCACTGTTTAAATAGTGCAGTGGTGTCTGCCCAAAGTTCTAATGTCATTTGCATAGTACACAGCTACCTGTACCTTGGACAGGATATGGAGATGCTTTCAGCCAATTCAATTATCCATCTGCCCTGTCACAATACAGATGGTTACAACAGTAATTATGAAATATCTGAATTTTGTTTGCCAAGTTAGGAGTATTCTGAAGTAAACTGAGAGGAAGTAAAGAGCAGTTTCATGAGTTTTTTTCTCAAATAGTTTCAGTGGAGAAACTTCTCATTAACTATTAAAAGACAGTTACCATGCAAGATAAATGCAATGGCATTTCCACTAGAAGCATGTAACAGTTTTCAATGTTCTTTTCCTTCTGCAAGGAAAGATATGTCTAGTGACTAAATAGTGTCCTCTACTTCAGTCTCCTTCAACTTCTATTCAGCATCTCCTCTTTAACAGCAACTGGATACAAGAAATACTTATGTCTGTTCTCATTCAAGGGAAACCCCCCCAGTCATGCTGGTAAGAACCCGTGGGCCAAAAGCTATCACAGTAGCAAACAAAAGAGACAGGGTGGAATAAGTAAAATTAAAAATTCAGCAGCACAAACTGCTGACAAGCTAAAGCTTTTTCCTGAAAGGATACCAGAGGAAAAGGTCACTGGGTGCCCCTGGTTTTGTAAACTCTGCAAAACAAGACTCTAGGAAGAGATTAGTTGGCAATGGAGAGTCCAGCAGCCAGGCATTCAGAGAGGCAAGGCTACTTGAGCAGCACACTCTGCAGCATCATCCACGAACTGGTGAAGCAAGGCAGTGCAGGACCTGGAATAAAGACTGCAATCTAAAACTAACTGTGCTAGATGACACTTCTACTATCTCAAGATATTTAAAAAAAAAATCCAAAAAGAAAAGAAAACAAAAAACCAAACACCAAACTACATAACACCTAGGAAAGAGATACCTGAAGTACTCTTACCTGCCCTTTTGCATCCTCTGGCATAGATTTGATATGCATCCTTTTAAGACATCGAATGACACCATCATAGAACTGTACTGTGAAAGTTCCTAGAAAATGATTGAGGTAATCACTATGAGCATTTAAGAAACAAACTCACTTTGTTACTATGAAAGCTTTCGCAAAACATATTTGGGCTGTGTGAACAGAGCAACCAGGTGTTACCAACTGTCAGGAAACTGAGAATTTTAAGAAAAAAAATGACAGCCTCAATGAGGCCTTGCTTTAACACTGCTGCTCCTTGTACACTTGGACAATTTCAAGCATGTTTAAGCTATTGAGTCACTTTTGCTCATAATTCATTGAAAGAATTATCTAATATTTAAGGAACCACACTAGGGAAACAATTCAATTTACGACCAAATCCTCATTTGCTTTAAACTACAGTAAAAACTTCAACCTATGTTCATTAGAAATATCACCACTGTGAAGTATTTTATCTAAAGCGTTCCTTTATTTCCCCACTTCCAATGTTTTTCTTTAATAAACAGAACTAAACCAATGTTAAAAGTTTAAATTGATCATTAACGCCAATGAATAATAGCACAAAATATTCATGACACTCTGCACAGGATCTTTTCATCACTGACAAAACATTTAATATTTTGTCTTCTAGGAGAAATTCCAATTTTCAAATTTCACATGGATAAAAGACAAAGCTTTTGCTAAATCTGACAAAGACAAACACTTTCATAGAATCAATGGGGTTGGAAGAGACCTCAAAGATCATCAAGTCCAACCCTTACCCCCGTTATGGTCACTAGCCCATGGCACTAAGTGCCACATCCAGTCTCAGCTTGAAAACCTCCAGGGATGGTGAATCCACCACCTCCTTGGGCAGCCCATTCCACTGTCTGATTACTCTCTCTGTAAAAAATCCAACCTAATATCCAACCTAAACCTCCCCTGGCAGAGCTTGAGTCTGTGCCCTCTTGTCCTGCTGCTGGTTGCCTGGGAGAAGAGACCAACCCCCACCTGACTCCAACCTCCTGTCAGGGAGTTGTAGAGGGTGATGAGGTCTCCCCTGAGCCTCCTCTTCTCCAGGCTGAACACCCCCAGCTCCCTCAGCCTCTCCTCATGGCACTTGTGCTCCAGTCCCTTCACCAGCCTCATTGCTCTTCACGTAATACTGAGGCAGCAAGGAAGATTTATTAGGTACATAACTTTTTTAATCAGCCTAAATCTACAGCACAGCATGTGCAAACAGACCTCAGCAATGAGCCACACATGCATACATACCCTCCTTATTAATGGCTTCAATCTTTGCAGGGTAATATCGACAGTCTGTCCAACGAGCCAGGACTTCTTCTCCAGGCTTAAAATCCTATTTTACACAAATTCAGTCATTAATATTTAAACAGCTTAGACGTTTTCCTAAAAAGAATTAAACATTATGTCCTAGAGAGATTTAATGTACGAAAACAAGTAGGACAGTCTACAAAAGTGTCAAAGAAAAATAAATGTGCCACTTACAACAAATTCTTCATCATCTTTCAGCCCTTCTTTCCTCAGTGCTGGTCGCTCCAAAGGTCGCAACCTATTGCTGTCCCAGTAAATCCACTCATCGTAGCGATGACTCCAGCGTTCAAAATGGACCAACATCTTTCCCTCCTCATAATCTATCTTCTCAATACGAGATGGATACCTCAAATGATAAACAGAAACTGATAAATCTCAAAGGTTATATCGAAGAAAAGAAACAAGCAATGCTGACATGGCCATTCAGAAAGTTATATTAACACCTCGTACTGAGAACTGTCCAAGTCTGAAAAAGATTAAGGTACTAAATTGATAGGATAACAATTAGTTCAAGAATTTATACACATCAGTGAAAACTGGAAAGAGGCAAAATTCAGCTCCTTCTGCCCTTCACAGAAGTATTGAAACAGATTCAAAAATGCAAGAACCTCCTAAAACAAAAAAAGTTAACTAGATCACTAATTATTTTACCAGAGTTTACATTAGGATGGTCTAAAGTTAATAAAGCATGTGCTGAAAAGAGAGACCACAGCAAGAGGACTAACTTTTGCAACCTGTTTTCTTGACAAGTGCTGCTGTGGAGCAATAGTAAGAGAACAGACCAATTTCCAGTCCTGCTGCAAATTCCATCAGCTTAGGAGTGTGACCGACATATACAGGAACCCTGTCAGCATTACCAGTTCTGAGTATTTTCTCTCCAAAATACTGACTGCGCTATTAAAGGAGTTTCTGACACTATGTTCTGATTAAAAAATACATTTGCAGGAAGCACAGGCTTCCCTTTTTTACTGGTGACTAGAACAGAGCATTAAAACAAAAGGTGTCAATCTCAATTTGCACCTTCCTTTCTCCAGTTCAACTGCAGTGACTATGCAGTTTCCCAGCATTTAAATATCTCAGGAGGTGCTGATTAAGAACTCCCTCCAATTTTCTAGGTTACTGCTGCAGGCCCATTTCACCTTCACATCAGAATTCACAGACAGTCCAAGCTCTTGTTGCATTTCTCTCATCCATACATCTCAAAAATGCAAAGTATTTTCATAACCATTAACTTCCCAACTTCTTACGACTGAACTTTAAAAAAAGCCTACAAAGTCTTAGTCTAAAACTGCAGGCTCTCATTTGCCACTCTAATAATCATAATAAAAGAAAAAAATTTCAAGACACTTCATGAGTTTTCTTCCAGAGAAACAAGATTGATCCTCCTCTCCCCTCTCAAGTGGACTCACAACAACAATCTAACACCACTGGTGAAGCTGATGGTCTACTGCATCAGAACAGAAAGCAAAACTCTCAGGTCAAAACCTGAATCCCATCAGCAGCATTCTGGTTTGACTTTGAGTAAGACTTCAAGAGAAGAGAGATGGTGTTCCTAAGTCCTGCCTCTGATGATACTTTCTTTTTAAGCCCATATGCTGCTACCTTTTGGATTTTTTTTATAAAATTTCTTACAAAATTTTTTCATCTTCTTGAGTGTTACAGTTTCAGATGTCTTAAAACTAGACACGAAGCCTTAGAATAAGGAGGAAGAGGAACAAAGCACAGTAAAGTTACTGTTACTAGAGCAAACGTGTAGCAATGTTACCTAGAGGAGTTCCCAGGCAAAGGATGACACAAAGCATTTAACCGAGGGAAGGGAGGAAAAACATCAGAAAAGGATGGGAAGTTTACTTTGTAGCAACCAAAAAGGAGAGCCTGTACTGCAGGAATGGAGTGGGAGCCAAGAACGGTGGTTCTCTTTCTCAGTAGATACAGATTTTAGGTTTATCACATGCCAGGCAGCCAGTGAGTCAAAACTATGGTTATTTTACAAAATTCAGGGCCAATCAGCTAAAGACAGAACTCTCCTTTTCCTACACATTTCCGGTGCAAACACTCTGTTCCCATTATGGCACTACCCTATAGCAGTTCCCTTGTTAGGGCTGAAAGCTTTCACTGGCAGCAGCCAAGTCACCATTCCAAACACTGTGTGAGGAGACAACAGAAGGGACAGACAAGGAAAATACAATACATTGTCCTAGAAAGAGAAAGCCGAGTAAGAGGGGAAAATAAAATACAGAGCACAGCTTAGAGACAAATATTTTAAAACAAAGTTAGTTTAAAAGAAAATTCATCAGGCCAAGAATAAAGACATTAGTATATACAGAAAACAGAGAGCAAAGCTAGCATCAATTAATAAGGGAAGACATGCAAAATATTAAGCCTGTTTAGAGATCACTCTAGAGAGGAAACGCAGCACAAGGTACTTATTGGTTAATTTCTCTTTGATAAACACAATTTCTGCTATTAAAGTCTTATTAAAGCCCATGATACTGGTTTTGCACAGTTAAATATCATAATAACCATATCACATATGGCTTTATTCCCATAATTTATGTTCCTCCAATGTATATTAAGCGAGTGACTGCAAGATGAACAGAGCCAGAACTGCATTCAACTCCACTCCTCAGAGACAGAACCATCCAAGCCATGCATGATTGCTTATTAGGCAACCCAAACATAACTTTGTATGGATTTAGCAACAAGCTATAACCCTCCATATCCACTAAATTTAGCCACACAGTGTGCCACAAATATGTACAGACAGCAATGTTTCACAATACTGATCCCACAGTGGAAAAGAGCAGAGCACACGTATTGCAGAATTCACTACTGCACATTTTACACTGCACAGAAACATCCTTCTGGTGTCAGTTTTTGTGCTTATTTTACTGAAAATACTCAATTTTATAAATCGCAAAATTATACAAATATTTCAAGGAAGTGTATATTTCCTACTAATACGACATAAAATGACAACATAAAACTTTATCATGTCTTTTTAAAGCATTGTGTTAACAATGCAGAAAGGAAAGATTCTACCTAGGCCAAGAGTAATGTTTATATTTATTGTGTAGAAAAAGGGATACATGAAGATGTTTACATCTACATAAAATTTCACATGTGTGAGAAGTTCCTTCCATTGCAAAGCCATGAGGAGTCATTTGAAGAAATACTACAAAGGGGGATACAAACATCATTCTTTAGTGTACCAAAGCAAACAATGTCTAAGGCCAAAACAACCTTACAATCAGGTTCACTCCCTCAGCAAGTTCTCCACACTAAGGGATCAGAAGGAATCTGATATACAAATAGATTTTCCAGTATTTGTCCAGCACAAATCAGAAAAACACACTCTAAAAGAGGGATAAGTCTTTACTTTTCACAATAAAACCCCCAACAGACCAGCAAACTGAAATTCAGTACACATGTTCTTTCAGTAAGAGACAACAATAACCTGCGAATTTGGGTGTGTTTAACAGGATGCTGGAAAGAGTACCTAATAATTGCAAATGTTGTTTTATCCAGATTTCAGGGGGGTTTGTTCCTGTTTTTTAAGAGAGAACAGGAGAACTATTGTGAGCTGATGGTATCTTCCCATTTTACACACTGCATGCTCTCCATTCTCAGGTTCCAATCTTGGTGATTCCGATCCATGAGAATTATGCAATATTTTTGCAAAGCTTCAAAATTTAATATGGCTCACAAAACTTACACTATGAAGCACTGGTCAGACAACAATAATGCCCTAATGTACACACAGGAAAAATGAATGGAAAACTTCCTGTTTTCATTTCTTGACAGAAAAAAATCTGACCCAAACTATTCTCTCCAATGCACTTAATACATATTAATAGCCACACAGATGCCATAATCTTCCTTTTGAGCCTTCAAAAGTGACCAAAAAGTGGTGAATTGCCCTGTGAAATGGGACAATAGGAATTTCAAACTCTAAGAAAAGATGCAAAAAGTAAATTTGCCCAAGTCTGCAGCTATAAAGTCTGCAAGCAGCCACATACTTCTTGCCTTCACAATACTGATATAAAATGTGTTTCCTTCTACCTCGTAGAGGATATGAAACTACATACCCCACATTCTGACTTCTCACAAATTGTATTCTGGGATCTACAAAATCTGCAAACACGTTTCTAAGTCCCCACTCTTTATATATATACTGTATTAAATCAGTACAAACCAGAGTCTTCACTGTCCTTTCAAATAACCAGCCAACTGAAAACCAAAACCAGGATTGCACCAAGAAAGACTTTCCAAAGTCTTACAGGGAAAAAGCTTCCTCCATACCGGGGGAAAAAATAAATTAATCCATCCAGACACTTAAATAAACCAAGGGCAAGTGCTGTTGTTCTGATAAGCAACCAGTTTTAGTGAGCTGTTTCCATTCCAGAACTGCACCAAGGGCCATGTATCTGCACTTCCATCATCACCTAACTTCTACTCTAGATCAATCAACTTAATAAAGACTACGGCCTCAGAAAAACAAATGTTGTTTCTTTCCAAGCAGTATCTGCTGCTTCCAGGACAACCAGAAGAAAGCTAGAACCACAAAAAACACATGAAAACAGAAAAGAGAGATGCATCTTTAAATGCATCAGCTTTGCAGGGACAGAGCACTACTTGTGGGAGCTGACAGCTCCTGAGCTGTCTTACACACAGCCATGCTCCTGCAGGTATGTGCAGTTCTGCTGTTCCATTTGTTTTGGCAGTGAGAGGAAGAGGGGAGTGTGCACATGTACCAGGACTGTGTATGAGATCCCAGGATAATTCAAGTTGAAAGAGACCTCAGAAAGCCTCTAGTCCAACCTCCCACTCAAAGCAGGGTCAGCTGTGGCATCAGGACAGGTTTTCCAGTGTTTTATCCATACCATTCTTGAAAATCTCCAATGCTGGAGACTCCACAAATGCTTTGGGCAACCTGATCCACTGCTCGACACAGCCCATGGGGAAAAAGCTTCTCCTTGTACCTAGTCTGAATCTCTTGTTTCAACTCATGCCTGTTGTTTCTTGTCTTCTAACCACCTGTAGAGTTTGGCTAAGTAAGTCTTGATGACACACCTGAATGCACTGGAAGGCTGCTGTGAGTCTCCTGAAGCCTTCTCCAAGCTAAACAAGTCCAGTTACCTCTCTCTCTCCTCACAGGCTGTACACCCCAGGCCCCTAATCATATCATACGTTCAATAAGCTTTCTACTTCATAATTTTCAATCCCATTCATTTACTATCTGCTGACAGATGATCACATGGATTTTAATCAGAGCTTCATTTCACCATTTGCTTTAGTGAATTTAAAGGTTAACAAGCAGTACAAATTCATTGTGTAAGGTGACCTCCACTGCAACAGCACAATTGCTGCACTTGAGAAAGCAGCAATTGCAGTTGCCTCCACAATAAAGCAAAAACAAACACACTCACTGACAGCCTGTCTTTGCTGACCAGTTTGACCAGGCTTTCTTCTACCCTGTCACAGTATAGGACAAATGATACCAGTGACCCAACCAACTGTCTGCAAAAACTTCCTCATTGAGAAGTACAGGGGGTTTTAAGTAGTAAATAGCCAAGGTACACAATGCCCACTCCAAAGTTTACAGAATGTAAGGAGAACACCAGATTCCATAAGATGAATTTCAGCAACTACTACACGGCTGAAAATTTAAGACCTGCCAAAATGTCTCAGAAAGAAAAAACATACTTTACTGTCTTTTTTCCCCACATCCTCTAGAAGCCTTTCTTGATTAACATTTTAACTGGCCATGAACACTGGATCTTTAAATGACAGCAAGCTTTCAGAAAAACGGGTAAAAAATTTAAAACCCTTTCAAAGGCTATTTTTCAGCAAGTGTCCTCAATTTGTCGCTTGTAGAAAGCCTGAGCTAAGCTCTTCAATTTAGCTTTTGTTAAAAAATACAGAGGTTTCATGTAAGTTCAGCAACTTTATTTTGTCTGATGTATTTCTGCATGCAAATGAGGGGAATGAATACAGATTTTATATATAGAAAGAATTTCAAAAACATCCACCCCCCCCTTATGCAACAGAAAGCTAAGGAGAAAAAAATCTATTTTTGCACTTTCTTGCACTATTATTGCAACCCATGTCACCCTAATAAAAACACAAGGGTAGACTCTGTGACAAGCTCTTTGCTTTTGTACGAGAATATATTATTTCATTGGAAATCGAGTCCTGTTTTCAGTGTTGCTGCAACTGCAACATTTTACTATTAACTCCCTCCTCCTGTATGTGGCATGACAAAAGTTTACGTGCACATAAGCTTGACTTGTTCTACCTGGTAGTACAGATGATGAATCAATCCCTAGAAACTTCAGGATAAATTCTATTCTTCCCAAAAACACACAGCAACTCAGCTGCAGAGCTTGTGACATGGCCTATGCCTGACAACCCAAACCTAGACAAGAACTCCAGAGCTGACATGTGACCCTTCCCTGGGAAAAGGCTGAGCAGATCTGAAACAAACTATACACTGCATATACAGTGATATTTTTTGATGCAATTATGCTGAAGCTATTGTAACATACTAATTTTTGCTACCTAGTTATAATTAACCAGTTATCTCTAGTTACAGAGGATACTAATAAAAGCTCCATTGAAATAATTTTTACACCACCATTAGGATGTTTTCGTGATCTTGGCATGCAGTTACAGAATCAGCATGTTGAAAACCCACTCTACAGCAACAGGTAAGAGCTAGAACTGTTCTGTAAACCAAGTCCTTTAAGACACCGTTTAATAAAACAAACACTTTTGCTACAAATAAAAAGTTTGACCCAACTTTTTATACAGAACATAAAACTACTGGAGCAAACACAGACTTCTCCCTCACATCACCTGGAGTTAACAGGATCAGATATTCACAGGACATGCTGAGCTCTCCAGGAGTGCAACAGAAAAGCAGCTACACACCTCTACATTTGCCAGCCCAAATAAATCTGAGAGCTAAGAAGAAACTTCTGCTTAGAAGCATCAACTTCTTCTATCATCTACTTTAACAAAACCAGGGATTTTCCAAATTGAACTAGCATGGCCTGCACACATCATCAAATCAGCCCACTGGCTGTAATAAAATTTCGACTGATTTTTTTCATAAGAACAGCTCCTTTCACAACACACACGCTGTGCAGCATGGTCCTTGTGCCCACAGATTTCCATTTGGTAGTCTCTGAACTCACAAGATACCTGGGTGGTTGCAGAGTTACAGTTTTAAGCACTTCACTCCTCCAGCTGTTTGATACAAACACAACTGTACTTGGCCTAATGCATGAACTTTTAATTAAGGATGTTTTGAGGGGTTTTTTTAAACCAGTTTTGTGAACCTATGAAACATCATAACTGAATACAGAACAATTTCCTCACATGACCTCAAATTAAAACAGAAGTCTCTGATCACAGAAGTTTGCCACACTGACACACTGATCACCTCAGCCACACCACTGCTCCAGAAATGCTCTTTGATCACTACAGCTGCACAAGCCACTAAGAGCAAACAAACAGAAACCCACAGGAAAGTTAAGTTTGATTCCTGAAGAAAGAATCAAACTAAACTCAAAGCTAATGGTTAAAAGCTAATGGTTTTAACAGACTGATGTGAAAAACTCATGAAACTCACAAGTGAAACAGACAGTAAGTGCATGAACCTTAAAAACCAAATATCAAAACACACAATGTACACAAAACAATCATGATCTCAGCAAAAACTGCAGTGTCTTCCATACCATTTTTGTAAATAGTCCAGTGCCTCCAAACGAGCACCAATCTCAAATGTGATTCCAGGACGATTTGGAGGCTTTTTACTCATCTTGGTATTTTCTTTTTCACCACCTTTGAGAGGAAAAAAAAGTCACATTAAAACACACAATGTTGTCTAAAGGGTATCACTGACAGCAAATATATATTCCAGAGGGTAGTTAAAGATGAGAAATTTCAATCCTGACTTTTAAGTGCTTGCTTTACAGAAATACAGTCAAGGCCCAAAGAAGGCATGGAAAAAACATCCATACATGCTTTTGCTCAGAATTCTTTCCCTTCCAAAGAAAACTGTCATCAACCCTAAGTAAAAATATGGTACAAAGAAAAATTCAGTGCTCATGTCTGGAACTGTACTACACTGCAATTCCTTGATATCCTTCCAGAGTAAAATTTTAATTTACCTAGAGTCAATGTGTGTGCTTAAGGCAAAAAGCAAGAAAACTTTCCAAGAACACATGACCTAAAGAACAAGCGAGAAGAAATTAGCAAAACCAAGAATAAACAAAAATTAAAAGCCACCTTCAGCCTTTCTATGCGCCCTGAAGTCTCATTCACAGCACTAAGTTTCGGCAACAACAGGCTTTTAATTTCATTTTGTAACTCAGTCGCTGTCAAAAACAACCACTTCGCGCAGCTACTGCCA
>NW_008690671.1:163337-164728 GCF_000695815.1 Acanthisitta chloris | reverse complement strand
TATATATTAAAAAAACCCAAAACCCTGCTTATACAAAATTCCATTCCTTGTCAGGAATCATAATGTTCTCCTCTGCATACTGTAAGTTCCTGACCATCAGCCAGGAACGAATATACAGAACAGAGGAATTCACAACAGCCCAGGGATTTGTTTCCTCTATGCAATGGGACATGACTGATGAACAAACTTAATTTCTAAATGAGCTGCTGGAGTCTTTCACCCAGGCGTGCTGGGGTGGAGAATCTCATGGAGTCAGACAAACATCAGTCAAAGCCAAGAGGGCCGATACTCAGCAGGGAAGTTTACAGTATCAGTTAAACACAGGACAAAGACTCAAACTGCATTCAGCCCTGTATGAATCTCCAAACATATGTAAAGCAATCATCCCTGGAAAGGGAGAGTCCAAGCACACTCAGGCTAGGCCTCAAGCCTTTACTCATGTAATCCAGGCAGATGACGCTGACCTTGTCTAAGCATATGATGGCCCCATCTCCCCAGAGACACCCAAAGCTCACCCCTTCTGAGCAGAGTGTTAGTGCTACTGCCAGCAGCCTGGAAGGATGGCACCAGTTTAAACCCAGCTGGCAGCCATCCGTCTTCATCCTGCTGCAGGAAACCACTGTGCAGCCTGTACAACTAAAAGGCATCATCTTGCACTGCAAAACAGCCACTTGGTGATTTTCAACAATGCCCCTTACAGCCTGGACATGACAGGTGAGCAACCCCACAGCTTGCAAAGCATTTTGGGAGTGAAACTCTCAGTGGATCTGCAGCCAGGTTCCCTCACAACCCCAAATGCAAAGGGGCATGGGCTGAAAGCCATCCCTGTGAGGAAAAGTGAGTCCAGGTTCCCCACGCAATCAGCCTGCTGCCTCCCGTGGCATTACTGGCATACAAATAGTTGTGCTTGGCCTTCATCCATCCAAGAGCTGTCAACACATAGCTCTTCAAACTCCACAGTTCACAGGGGCTTTTTTTCATTGTTTTGTTCAGGTTTACAATGGGGGGGAAAAAACAGGTGAATGAATTTTGTGCAATATAGATCTCCCTACTCTGAGAATTTGTCGGTAGTGATACGTGAAGAGAAATTACTCTTGACAATAAAGGCTATGATATATTTTTCCTGCTATTTTGGTCAGAAAGATGTGCTTGAGTGAGTGGGTGTAAGAGAGAAAGCAAGAGAGTAAGTGCTTGCGTGGGCTTATATGCAATTGCCATTTTATCCTGTTCTTCTTTTAAGTTTCCCTATGCTTTCCCTGGCTTTTAAGGAGATTTCCTAGGCCCCGTCTTCTTCCTCTTATCTTCAGAAACTCAGTCATATTTTCACCAAGAAGTGTGGGCCACAAGGCACTTTTCATCATTTCCTTTATAAAATCTATGCTCTCTACCCT
>NW_008690671.1:152409-163314 GCF_000695815.1 Acanthisitta chloris | reverse complement strand
AGCAGGAAAGTTCTTGCCAGTTTTTCCTCCAAACTCTAAAATAGAAGCTGCAGAGAGCAAAGAAGACCATGTCACTTAACATGCCACCCTGTAACCACTTGGTCTTTTCCCCAACTCCGAAGTGACCTTTCTAACACCTTCTAGTTTTCCTTGAGGCATTTTTTAGCATTTGCTTCCCACCAGCTCTCTCACTGCCAGCAAACCATTCAGTGCATTTTCTGGGCAAGATCCCAGTCACACAGACCCAGGTCACCAAGGAAAATTCTTCACGTGCCCATTAGGATGTGGCACCAAATGACTGCTGCATCTCCGCAACTGCTGCCACTGCCTCAAGAACTGGTGACCAACTGCAGATAAATCAAAACCCAGTAGAAATCACCCAAGAATGGGGCCTCTGTGCGAGATGCTAACGTGGCATCGTGGGCCAGGGAAGTCACACCTGATGGCACAGCAGAGACACCCAGCTGCAGTGAGCTGCTGGGACGTGGAGGTTTCTCAGAGCCCCTCCAGCAGTGAACACGTTGTGCTAAGCACATGGCTCTAGGCAGTGGGATTCCCACTTCACCATGATGGTAACGTTCATGCTAGGAATGTTTAGCACAAAAGGGCAGTAACGAAAAGTTAACCACATAGCACCTGCCCCAAGAGGAGCAGCTGAATTACCTGGACCCTTCAGCAGTCAGTCATCAGGCAGCAATTCATCATGCTGAGCTGGTTCTAGCATGAAGTTTCCTTGGTTACTGCTGCATGTTTCAGCAGGCCTTTGCCAGCCAAGGCACCGCTGTTCCCAGCCCTTTCTTGGTGTGGAGGCACCTGGTTGCAGCTCTGCATAGCCAAGTTGGCTCCCCCCTCACTGTCTGTTTGTAAGGTTCTGGCTAAACATGATGGAACCTTCAAGGGACATCACACTGCAGACATCAGGTTACTGCCCCACTTCGCTTGCCAAGCTTAGAGAAACATGGACAACATAACTGGGCCTGTCTGGGGTGATATCAACTCTCCCTGGTCCTCTCCGGAAGGACTTTCTCCCATTGCAGCAAGTGATTGCTGCAATACTCACCGGGGGGGTTGGGACCAGGTTTCCACAGGGCTTGGCAAAGCCAGACCCCACCACAGGATGCAGACAAAATGCCTTTCTCCGTTTGAGGAGCCTGAACAATGAGGTCATCCTTGCCTGCTCTCTGCTTAAGACTCTGAGGGTGACTGATGCCCCTGGGGCTGGCTGGAGGAAGAGTCCTTGCACCAGGAATGTAGCTGACCCAGGGACTAAAGGAGCACCTGGCAGCTGCATCTATGAAATCATGGGTAGAAAGCAGGACAGCAGATGCTATTCATTAGCTTTCAACACCAAGTCCTTGCAGAGGGGCTTCAGGGATGCAGATTCCTCTCCCACTCACCCTATCACCTAAAAGCCAAAGGAAAGTTACCTTGCAGTTCTCCCTCCACCATAGTTTTCCTTTTTTTTGGCCTGTATTTGTTCATTGCAGGTGAGTTGGAGAAGAGGATGCAGGGAGAGGAAATCCCAGAGCTCAGCAATGTCTCCTGCAAGCCCAAACCCAGAAAACCAGAGATATTTCAAAGTGCAGCCTTGATGCTGTAAGTTATCCTTAACAGAATATATTGCTTTTCTCTTCCCTTGCTGCACTAAGCTGTTCTGTCGCCATGACAACCAGCTGAAGTTCAGGGTTTTGGAGTAGCCCTTCTCACTGTACCACATCAGATGCTGTAGAGGGTCCCTGTACACCTGGGATGTGCCATGATGTAAGTGCAAACATCATTTTGTTAAATACTCAGGCTAATAACGTGGACTATGCAGTGTTACTTCTGTAAGTCTTGAAACATGTGATGAAGGAAAACTGGCATGAACATTCCCATTTTACAGACTGGCAAACTGAGGGGACCTGACTTCTTGATGGTCTCACTGGTCAGTGTCACTGCAGGAAATAAAATGCAGAGCCCCCAACTCCTTTTTCAGTCAATCACACAATTCATTATGATACTTAGACCTTCCTGACCAATCAAGATCTGTCCCGTGCCTGGAGTTTAGAATTACACCCCTCCTTAACCTAATATGAATTTAGCATTTAAGTAGGAAGCAACATTCTCTGATTCATTCATGCCATGGTTTTGCTGTTAGATCCCAAATGAGGTCCCTTTACATCCTTTTCCAGCCTTCTTATACCACCAGCTAACAAGCAAACCCAGGGAAGGGATCTCCAGCCTCCTGCCAGAGGCCATCCTATTCCCAAAGCAAGACCAGACTGAGTGTTGCATCAGGTGACAGCAACTGATGAATAACCCACAGCTTGAGAGATTTGCTATGGCATTATTAAGAAAGGTAGAATTGCTAAGATGCCTAATTGAAGAAGGAATATAAGCGCCATGCATAAAAAAATAAAAAGAAATCTAGAGATATACATCCTACTGAATGTCAAATACTAAACTACAGTCTAAGTCCTGGGGCTAGTTGAAAGTTTTTAGACAGAAAAATTTTGCATAAGATAGTCCAGAAAAAACCCAACTGAGCATTTCAGAGGAACTTTGCAATTTTGGCAACTCACATAATGGAAGCTGTTGGTGTAACCATTTTGTCAGCTGCTGTAACCCTAAGATCCTGCAAGCCCTGGGAAGCCCAGGTCAGAAAGGTTTACAGTGGCTTACAAGCTGACTTCTTGCTAGCACATAAAGAAGTAGCAATTCCTCTAACATCTTTGAATGTCTCAGCAGTCTCAAAAAAAAAAATCACCCCAAACCCAAAAGATTGTCACATCAGTTGTTTTTAAATAAATATTTGTTGGGCTCTGATGTTTTGGAAACAGGAGAGCTGCAGGATTTTGTCTCAGGCCTGAATTTGTGGAGTTTTTTTTGTTGAAATGCTAACATTTCTGGTGGATAAAGTGAGAACTCTAGCTCCAACCAACCCCTATGAATAATATAAATATTCAAAGGAAAATTTTGACTGATTTGTGCATGACTAGCTAACAGCCAAAAGAACTAAATCTGTAGTGACTGTTGAATAAAAATCTTGGATATTGGATAAATCTGTCTAAAAAATAGAGGTAGTCAAACTATACAGTACCTCAGCTGTTTAGTAGTCAATGGCACTTTATACAGGAATGTTTTCCACCTTCATTAACAGATAGGCTTTGATTAATTGTGAAGCTAACAAATATTACATTAAACATAGTCTTGCAGATAGTGTAAATGAGAACAAACAATTTTTAATGCCATATGAGTCAGTTCCACGGAGAGCATGTGGCTCCAGAAGGATGACATGTTCAACATGCAAGTTCTCACCTAGCTCATTTCCTTCCTTTTTCAACTGAAATGAGTTCTCAAGGCTGTTGGTTAAGAAAATCCAATTTCATGGGTGATAAACAATGCAGAACATCTGTATTTTGGCCACTTTCTCTGCCTTTTAGATTTGTGGCTGCTTATTAAAAAAAACAGAAAAAAACCCAGTTGTTCTCCACATGAATGATAACCAACACATTACAGTTTAAAATTACACTATTAAAACCAGTTAATAATATATATTCAGCTTTTCCAAACTGCCTATCCTGGTTCCGTACACAGACCTTACTATTTCACATTTTCATACTTTTCTTTTCCCTTGCTGACTTTCCTAAAAGAAATGAGAGTGCCCTGGCCCTCTAGGAATTCAGGATTTGGAAGTCAGGGCTCAGAAGAGGGAGATAAAAACTACACAACAAGGCAGCCCTTACCCATAGCAGCCACACTCAGGCATTGGCCCAGAGCAAGATATTGCGATATGGACCAAATAACTACGGCAAACAGTCAGGAAAATTCAGCATCTGCAAGAAACCCTTCTTGAAAAGCCTCCAAGAGGCAAGAGCGTGAGGGTGACGTGGGCCAAGAGAACCAGTGATATCACAACCTGTGAGAGTGACATCGTGCCTATCCTTCATGCCAGTGCAACACATCTCAGTCTGGGGTCATGTTAGTTCAGCAGAGCTGTCCCTGCCCACTCAAAAGCAATCAGTGAAGCCAGGTCAGTATTGCCAGATCCTGCTGCCTTAAAAGGGAAGACATGGGGAAAGGCAGTGGCAAAAGAAACTCCTGCCTAGATGATTCATCAATTAATGAAATTTTGCCAAAGCAAAGCAATTCTTCTTTAGTTTCAATTACAGAAGTTATACTATATACCCCAACTTAAACTGCTGCCCAGTGTTGCTGTTTGCCATTAAAACAGGTTGTTTCAGTCCAGTAGTTGCTGCATTTCAGTGTCAGCTGCAGCAATTCCCCATCACATGATTCACACATGCACACCCCCAATCTGAACTGTGCTCATGGATCCTTTGGGACTACCAAGACTCTGTAAAAATAAGCAATTACCACAATCATTACCAATGTAACAATTTTTGCTTTCCCATTTGCAGTCCTATTTTGGAAATCACCACTGGCCTAAGGAACCCTCAATCTGGCACTTTCCATGACTATTAAACAAACCTACATTTTTTTCTTAGTTCTTATTGTCAATATTTTTGCTCAGTTTTATCTCCCTGTTACTCTCTAAGCTCAAAACCAGTCAAAACCTGTTACAGAGAATATCGTATCATAGGAGCTAGAAATGGAAAGGACCTATTAGATCACCAGTTTGTCCTCCTGCCAATTTACACTTGCTGTCTGGATTACCTTTCCTAATGCTTTGTCCAGTCTGGCTTTAAAAACGACGAAGCAGTTGGGCTTCTGCCCTTTCCCTTGGGAGACTGTTCCACAGCAAAATATGTCTCATTGTCAGGAAATTTTACCTTACATTCAGCCTGCCTGTCACACTATTAGCCCTTGTTATATCCCTGCGTGTCACACTAAAAATTCCTCTCTCACGCTCAGGAGAGTGGGAGGGTGTTCGTGCTCATCAGAGCGCTACATGTCTCACAAACCACACATTTGTTAGTCATTCCTGAGCTAAGCTCTGGATCATTTTATATTTGAACTCATCTACCTGTACTTCCACCTCTCCTGATCAACTTTGTCACCCTCCTTCAAAAGTTTTCAAGATTTGTCAGTACCTCTCTGGTTAGTGAGGGCCTAGTGTTGACTGTACCAGTTATTTTGGGATGTGGGACACCAAGAAAAGCTAGATGGCAGGTTCAAACCAACCCAAAGCACGCTTCCTTTTTAACACAGCTTAGTTGAACTGAGCTCCTTGCCACAGGACATGAGTGACAGAAGTTTGCATGGGGACAGAGGGAAACAGAATAAGTTAATGCAAGAAAAATAATATATTGAGAGCTCCTACATATATAGTCTCGCATTGTCAGAGCCTGGACTGCCAAGCTATGCTCATCATACTGAGACAAGAAGAACAAAATGCTATCTGATAACTTGATGAAATGCTTTCACATATGCTTGCTAGACTTTCACAAGAGGAAATGTTTTTCAGTCACTACAATGTGAGTCTCAGCTCTCACCCCAGTGCAAGCACTAAGGGTGTACACTGGCCTCAATGCAGAGAAGGACTAGAGGAAATAGAAGTGCTGCTATTTTCTGCACTGTCATGTCTGGACTGATGCCCTGCAGGGCTAAGTCTTACCACCAAGCATTTCATCCCCCTCCTTAGAGCAGATCCAAGGTATCCAAGAGCTCCTGACTGGGAAAATTAAATCTTCTGGCAGTCTAGGCATGCTAAAACCCCAGGGCAGAAACTCTGTAGCTCCTGACATAATTTCAGTACATATACCAGACTGAGGTCCTTGCAGAAGACACATCTACAGAGCAGCAAGGTCCTGTGAACACGCTGCCATTGCTCCCTTAGCCTCACTCAACATATGCTTTGAAAAGAAGAGGGTGGGGAGGACTAGGGATGCCTGGTGACCCTCCTTGCCTCACAGTTTCCTTCCTTCATCCCTTGTCTCTCAGTTGCTGCAACACTTCTGGTTTGATTTTGCAAATTCAGGTAGAGAAAGTCTTCAGTGTAACTTATTAAATACCACTGCAATGCAGAGAAACAGAGTAGGGAAGTGGGGCCTCATCTTGCCCAATGCTGCAAGGATCAGGTAAAGCACCGAGTTCCTTTTTATCTTCATTCCTGAGGGCACACATCATCTACAGAATGGGACACTGGTACTGGATCAGAGGGGACTCTGGGACACCTGGATTCAGGACATAATCTGTGGCACAAGGCAAACCCTCCAGCCTTCAGTTCATGTCTCTGATAAATGTGTATTGTTTGATCTTCATTGGAAAAACGTTTCAAGCCCCTTAAGATCTTGTGGGAAAGCTCAGGGTCATGGTGACTATTAAGCAAATGTCTCACATTTATGGACAAATTTGTCCCTCTTTTTAGGTCTGCCACGAAGTGGGAGGGTTTCATACTAAGCCTACTCTACTCTATTTAGAGGGCGTGCTTTTCCAGAGAGCTTTCTGGATGGGGTTCCACACATGATGCTCTGGCTTTACTTACAAAATAACTCAGTGACCGTTTGGGAAAGGCCACTGGGATGACCATGGTCTACCATGGAGGATCTTGGTTTAGCTCAACATCAGCCTGGACTGTAGAGGTGGTTTCCAGGTGGCGATGGCATGCATGATGCCATCTGCATCTACATCAGATAAATCACCTCTTCCCTAGCAGCATGTCCCTTAGCATGTAACTGTTGCTATCTGAATCCAGGGACAACTGTCCCATATGGATCATCTCACATATACTTATCACTGGAAAATGTCAGTACATTTCTTCCTGTTCATCATGTCTCCATTGAAACATCAGTACTAGGAGAGGCACTCCAGCTGATTTCCTTCACATCCCAGAGAAGGTGCTAGCAATCAACAGACCCTGTAAGTTAAGAGTCACTTTCCCATCTGCTGTCCCATCCTATGCAGAGCCTTTTCCTCTTAGCAGGTAACAAGGTTCCTTTCAAGGATTTAACTGATAAATCTTACAGTGGCTCTCCTGAAACACACTGAATTCCCCCTCCCTGTCCCAACAATGTATTGTCATCCTTGACCTTAAAATGGCTCTCTTTTCAGGTGTCATGGGCAGCCCACTCAACTACCTGGGCAGAAATGTGCTCATAGATGCATTGGATCCTACTCAGCTTGGCAAACCCATGCCCATGGCAGAGTGTCCTCCAGAACTCTGTGCTGCTCCTGCAGAACAATCTCCAGGCTGCAGCCTGGGCTGCCTGGGCAAGGTGTCTGGGCTGATCTCTGTCCCAGCAGCACAGAAGTGAGTGAGTAATGCAGAGGACACCCTGGAGCCAGGTGCCTTTGAAGTCCTAACTCCTCTGGTGATACATTTTACAGAAGCCCTAAGGATGTTTATCAACTGCAACACTGTGAACAGTCAAGGAATTCAATCTGTAAAGTACCAACCATAGAAGGTGTTAGGGAAAAAGCAGAAAAGGCACAGATGATGACTCCAGATGTCTGACCCAATAGAAAGGAAGCCAGAAAACTAGAGCGCCAATTTCCAAACATCAATGAAAGAGCCTTCAGTGGCAAAGCTGGAGCCTCACAAGCTGCACTGACATGGCAATGTTACCACTGCACAAGCCTGCTCTCTAGTAAAGATCAAAACTGACTTTTGTTCATAATTTTTAAGAGGCTAGATTTTTTTTTGTCATTAAGGCAGGACATTTAAGTAATTCAAATTCTTTTATAAAGTTGGATTTCTATCAAGTCAACCTTTCTTCTCTCAAGGCGGAAAAAGACCTGCATTGTCACCAGCAGCAGGTGTTGCACAGGAGACTAAAACAGATGCCAGAAAGTCTTTTAAGCAAAAAAAAAAAAAAAAGAACTCTCAAGTGGGAAAGGGAGTTCTCTGCCCAAAATTTGATTGCTCTTTGAAGGGAGAGTGCTCAGAAGACTGCTGACAGCAGGAGGTACCAGAAAGTATTCAATTTTTCTTGGAAAAAGGTGATTTCTGTGTATTGGAGCAAAGCAGCAGGAGAGAAAAGTCTCTAATCAGACAGAATACAGGGAACAACAACTCTGCCTTTGTATCCACAGCACAGAAATAAGACATCAACCACTCCAGCTGATTTCATATGTGTGTGACATATGAATAATATCATTTGGTAAGGTGCTGAAAATCTCTGTAGCAATGCTGGGCTGCCCTCCTTGTTCAAACACAAAAGGTAATGCTGCAAGACTAGGAACATCATGAAATTATATAATTCTTAACAAAATTCAAATTTTTCAGTTTCTAGCAAGTGGAAAGGAATGAAAAGTGATAGAGACTATACAGCACAATAACACAGCAGCTTGTAAACACACACAGAAGGCTGCTGGTATTATTTATCAGAAATATATTTTTAACCATTTTCTGGAAGTACATGCAAGGGACCATGCTGGGCATCAGGTCCTTACTAATATGCTATCTCCTCTGTCTGAACTTTCAGTGAGGATACACCTATTTATGCTGACAGACTTCATTGCAACCCTGCTATTTCTGTCTCTTCTTCTTAAGGAAGCAGGGGTGTGTGCAATAGTGATGAGTGTCCATACTTCCACTGCCAATGACCTTCACTGACTTTTGAATTCAAACACATCCACACTGGACTTCAAGGTGAGGACCTCTGATGCAGGACGTTCTGGCAAACTCTGGGAAAAACAGCTTCTGCAGGGAGATACCCAAACATTAATGCGTGTACACAAGGGTCATCAATCCAATTTGCTTGGCTGCATGGCTAGCCAATGTGAAAGCCTTCCAAGCAAGCATCTGGCAAGTCACCAAGGCACTAAGTGGAGCATTGTGGTAGAAAGGGGAGAAGAGCTAAGGTTTGGGGTCATGGGAGGGAGATTAATCAGAATTTAGGAGATTGCAGAAGAAAGTGTGTGCTTCAGAGGAGGGCCCAAGGGGCTAAGCTTGGGTGTACTGCAAGCATAGGACAGAAATTTGAAGGCCATCAGGCTCCACCAGTGTTGCTGTGCAAGGCATGACATGTGCTCAGAGCCTCCAGTGCCCAGGCAAGGGCTTCCTGATGGACACTGGGCAGACACCTCTGGAGAGCTGTTTGGTGATCTCAGATGGCCCCATTCTTCCTGAAAGTACCACCAAGCTGCTGAACACCCAACAAAAGGGGCCTCGGTGCGGGTACATGAGGTTAGACTGTTGACTTAAGCCTTTATCAATCCCCTCATGACCTGGAAGACACAAACCAACCTACAGATCTACACTACCTATTCCCAATGTTTTATTCAATTCCTAAACTGAGATATGTCAATAACGACCCCATGAACAATTATTAGTTTCTCTACCACCAGTGAGTAAAGATTTGGCATAAGAATCGATAATTTCTTAAATTAATCATCAGTTACAACAATAGCTGATGACCAAAAAGCCTGGCCATGCATGCTAATTATTTACTATGTGCCTACGCAAAGGCAGGCAGCCAAAATCACATCCGTGCCTCCTTGTAGCATGGTGGTAGGGAGGATAATTCAGTGCTTTGAGCCCAGGACAACAGTGCTTTGCTTCTCAGCTACCCTGTGATCTCTCCCTAAACCTGCTCCCCTCTCCCAGAATGGCACTGGTGTCACCACAGTCACCGAGTGCTGGGTTACAACACGTTTCAAGTGACTCAACATTTGGACAGATGCCTAGTGGGACTTTCAAACCTGCACAGACACTGACAAAATCCCACAAGCAGTTATATCTACCTATTGGGGTCTAGTAATTCTTCAATCCTGACCCTTCGTCTTGATGTGCCCCTCATCTGTAGATGGAGATGGGAATAACCTTTCACATGCACACAGTGATTCTGCTGAAAAATGGCTGCACAAGCACCACATCACGAGATGCATCTTATTGATGCTTAGCTGCAGCAAATACCAACACAGAGCTTCTGGCTATATCATACAGTGATACAAGTGAAGCTGCAGACACTAAACTGCAAAGAGAACAATCTACTGCCCATTTAAGTGGCAGCTGCTGCGTATGACTGCAGTGCTGCCCAGCAAATTACTGAGCAGGCAGAGGCACAATTCCCTGGACCGCGTGTTAATCACCTGCATCCAGAGGGTGAGCACAGAGAGACGCTGCAGTAATGCGGCATGGGAGCACAGGCTTTAGGCTGTGGTATAATAAATCTCCCTGCCTACAGACTGACACTGTTTCTTCACCAAAGTTATACCAAATTTCAGTCGTATGAGGAGGTAAGCAAAACTGAAATGAGAAAGCTAGGTCAGGGCAGAAGCCCAATTATAAAAGGCAGACTAAACCAGACTCTACTTAGTTAACAGTGAGCGTAAATAGAGTAACAAAGGCCATCTGACAAAAAGCACAAAAGCATGAAAACTGCCAAACACTTGAGTGCATCAGATGATAATGATGATCAAACCTTATACAGCAGATTCTGGAGAAGTCAGTGCCTTTACCCAGCACATGCCTGTGCTCTGTGTTCAACTGCAACTCCTCTGAGATACTCAGCTTAAAATTCAGATGTAATTGCTGTAATGTTTAAAAGCAGCTACTAAGTGCCAATGGCTGGTTTCTTGTGTCCCCTACAAATTTGTTCTAGATCCTCACAAGACTGCATCAGTCTTGGTGGCCCTCCAGAGACAACGCTCACATATCTTAGAATCTGATCAGGATGTGTGTAATTAGTCAATATGTCTTGTTCTACACAGAGAGCAAATCTGTTTTACAGGTCTTCTCTGAGCAAAGTCGCACAGCTGAAGAGAGCTCTGAGCTTTAAAAATATGGCTAGTTATTTTAGAGCTGATGTACAAACCCATTTTCTCTCCTGGATGCTGTTGTGGTTTAACCCCAGCCAGCAGCCAAGAACCACACAGCCACTCCCACACTCCCCCACCAACGGGGTGGGGGAGCGAATCAGAAGGGTAAAGACTAGAAAAGCCCATGGGTTGAGATAAAGACAGTTTAATAGAGAAAGCAAAAGCTGCACACACAAGCAAAGCAAAACAAGGAATTCATTC